>NC_138161.1:79935315-80074417 GCF_964165515.1 Mesoplodon bidens | reverse complement strand
CACACAGACTGAAAGTGAGGGGATAGAAAAAGATATTCCATACAACTGAAAGCAAAAAGAAAGTTGGGGTACTGATACTTATATTAGACAAAATAGACTTTAAAATAAAAACTGTAACAAGAGACAAAGAAAGACATTACATAATGATCAAGGAATCAGTCAAGAAGATATAAGAACTGTAACTATATATGCACCAAGCTAAGAGCACCTAAATACATACAGCAAATATTAACAGACATAGAGAAACTGACAGTACAGTAACAAGATAATAGTAAGGAACTTTAATACTCCACTTACATCAATGGACAGATCACTCAGACAAAAAAATCATTAAGTAAACAGTATAGTACCAGCACAAAAACAGACATATAGGTCAACAGAACAGAATAGAAATAGAAAGCCCAGAAATGAATGCACACTTGTATGGTCCATTAATCTACGAAAAAAGAGGCAAGAATATACAATGGGGGAAAAGACAGTCTCTTCAATAGTGTTGGAAAATGGAAACTACATACAAAAGAATCAAACTGGACTACTTTCACACACAGTACACTAAAAGAAAATCAAAATGGGTTAAAACTTAAATGTAAGACCAGAAAACATAAAGTTCCTAGAAGAAAACATAGGTGGTAAGCTCTTTGACACTGATCTTAACAACATTTTTTGGATATGTTTCCTTAGACAAGGGTTTCTTGCAAAACTTAGCAAATGGTACCATATCAAACTAAAAAGCTTTTGCACAGTGAAGTTAACTATCAACAAAACAAAAAGACAGTCTACTGAATGGAAGAAGATATTTTGAAACCATATATCTGATAAGGGGTTAATATCCAAAACATATGAAGAACTCATACAACTCAATATCAAAAAAACAAACAACCCAATTAAAAATTGTTACAGAACCTTAATAGACATATTTCCAAAGAAAACATACAAATGGCCAACAGACACATGAAAAGATAACTGACATCACTAATCATCAGAGACATGAAAATCAAAACCACAATGGCTAACAGAATGGCTATCATCAAAAAGACAACAAAGAATAGATACTGGTGAGAATATGGAGAAAAAGAAACCATGGTGACTATTGGTGGGATGGTAAACTGGTGCAGCCACTATGGAAAACAGTATGGAGATTCTTTAAAAAATTAAAAATAGAACTATAATATGATTCAGCAATTCTACTTCCAGGAACTTACCCAAAGAAAACAAAAAAAATTAAAAAGATGTATGCATTCTAGTGTTCATTGCAGTATTATTTATAGTAGCCAAGATATGGAAGTAACCTAAGTGTCTACCAACAGATGAATAGATAAAGATGTGTAAATACATATATGTATATAAATATATATATACACACACACGATATACATACAATGGAATATTAGTCATAAAAAAAGAATGAGATTTTGCCACTTGCAACAACATCGGTGGTTCTAAAGGGTATTATGCTAGTAATGTAAGTCAGACCTAGAAAGAAAAATACCACATGATCTCCCATATATGTAGAATTAAAAAACAAACAAACAAAACAAAATGTTTTGAGCCTAGACAATGTTTAGAAATGTTTATTGAGCCTAGACATCCTGCCAAAAATTGTACAAGTGAAAACTCAGGTTACCAAGATGATAAAATAGGTCACTCCTGACTTTGCTCCCATATCAAAAGAAGAACAACTAATAACTAACAATTCAAGAACAAGACACCACTGAGCAAATCCTAGAATGTGAGGGTGAGGTTGAAGTACCTCCCTGCACCTCAGCAACCAAGAGAGATTGCATGAGAAGGTAAGGAAAGTGGCTGCACATTGACCACATTACCTCTCCTCCAGGCCAGCATAGCACCACACAGAGAGGCCTCCCCTGAACCTCCAGTTCCTCCAGTGGGAAAAGACAACCCACAGAAGACAGCCATCTCTCCCAGCATTGAGGTCACTTTGTGGGAACTCCTATTCTGATCTTGTACTACAGGGAATCTGACTGTGACAGAGGAGAGGAGAGGAGCTTGCAACTACCAGCACAGGGACCTTGGCAGATTGATTTCATACCTGCAGTGCCCAAATCATATTCACAACCATAGCTTTGCTCATCTGTAGAACCATGGTGGGGGCACACTGTAACCAGGGATCTCAGCAGAGTACAGATCTGCCTAATTTGGATCCTCAAACAAGGATTTTGCCAGCCCTAAAAGCCTGGTTTACGCATGCCTAGGCAAGGAGTAATCATAGCCTTACCTACTGTGGAGAGGGTCTTCTGGACCCTTATGACCAGAAAGGCTGGCAATAATTCCTGGAAGATTTGTGGCCCAGTGGTGCTCTAGCCCAGAGGTGGGCAAGCAGAGCTAATCCCAGACCAAAGCCAATACTGGGCATGGAGGGTCCCCATGTTATGAATGGGTGTAATTGGTGGGAGGATTAATTCATAACCAAGGCTGAGAGTCGCTCCTGGCCCCTACCAAACAGAGCCTGTTTGGGAACCTGAGAGTAGCTTGGAGTGCCTCCTCCCCCTCCTGCCAAGGCAAGGGAACTGAGACATAGCCCAACCTCCTATGAAAAGTGTCTTCTGGTCCCATTGAACAGAAGCATTGTCAACAACTTCTGGAAGCTGTTGCTGCCCAGCAGTCTCGAGCCCAGAGAAGGGCAGGCAGAGCTGATGGCTTGCAAAGCCAAGCCAGTGGCCATATTCAGCCAGGAAACTTGAGGTGTGGGTCAGCTTGAGTTAAGACAACAAACAGAGACTTTACAGCTGCTTTTCTGACTATGCCCAGGCAGGGAATCTAATTCATAGCCTCATTCATTGCTGAATACCGTATTTACCTGACCAACGAGGGAACATAATACACAGGTAGCTATGTAGCCCATCCAACAGCCCTACATACTGTGGCACTTTAACAGAGATCATATCCTGTAACTTCCCTCATCTGCAGAGCAAAAACCAAGGGCCTCACCTAACCAAGAAATTCATTGCATACTTTAGCATGAATTGGGTGCCCAAACACTGAGCTGCACAGGCCCTGCATCCCGTCCTGCTGTCCTGCCAGGGCAAGGAAGCAAATTTTTAGCCCTAGATACTACTGAATATAGTACCCTGTCCCAATCATCTAGTAAGCCTGAGCAGAGAATCCAGGCTACGGCAGAGCCCATCCTACAGCCCCACTTTCTATTCTCAGCCAGAGGCACATGCCCCCATTCCCTTCCTCAGAGCTTAAACAATTGCCTCCCCAAAAATTATACCATAATAACAGACCCCACCTGCCCAAGGCCACTACCAGCAGACACACAGACATCTAACTGAGCTAACTTGGTGAATAATGATTTCTATCAAAGCAAACCTGTAAAGTCGGAAGGAGGAGCCCAATTATTCAAATGCACAGATACCAATGGAAGGAGTCAAAAGTCACAAAAAATAAATGGTAAATATGACACCAGTAAAGGAAACTAATAAAGCTCTAATAACTCACCCTAAAGAAATTGAGATCTATAAACTGTCGCAAAAACAATTCAGAATAATTCTCTTAAGAAAGTTTAGTGAATTACAAGAAAAGAGACAGATAAGTAAACAAAATTAGGAAAACAATGCATGAACAAAACAGGTAGTTAGACAAAGAAATAGCAACTATTGAACAAACAAACAGAAGTTGTAGAGTTGAAATACACAGTAATTTAACTCAGGAATTCATTAGATATTCAAAAGTAGATTCCAATAAGCAGCAGAATCAGTGATCTGGAGGACAGGACATTAGAAATTACCCAGTCAGAGAAGCAAAAAGAAAAGAAGAATGACAAAGAATGAAGAAAGCCTACAGGAGTTATGGGACACCATGTACAGAAAACAATATTCACATTATGGGAATATCAGGGGAAAATAAAGAGAAAGGGACAGAAAGTATATTTAAAGCAATAATGGTTAAAAACTTCCTGAACCTGAGGAAACAAAGGAACATCCAGATCCATGAGGCCCAAAGGTGACCAAATAGGCAACTTGAGTAGGCCTATTGGTGTAGCCAATAGGCTACACCAAGAAGGACTATAATTAGATTGTCAAAAGTCAAAGACAAAGAATTTTAACAGCAGCAAGAGAAAGAGATGTTACATACACAAGAACCCACATAAGACTATTGGTAGATTTCTCATCATGAACTTTTCAGGCCAGGAGAGAAGGGGATGACATATACAAAACATTAAAAGAAACTAACTGTCAACCAAGAATTCTATACCCAGTAAAGCCGTCTTTCAGAAAAGAAGGAGGGATAAATACTCCCTTGAACAAACAGAAGCTGAGGGAGTTCATTACCACCAGACCTGCCTTACAAGAAATCCTAAAGGAAGTTCTTTGAATGGAAGTAAAAGAATGCTAATTAACATCATGAAAACATAAAAAGGTAGCATAAATTTCATTGGTAATGGTAAATATATAGTTATAGTTAGACTCTGCAATATGGTAAAAGTGATGCATAATTCACTTAGAACTCTAGTCCAAAGTTTAAAAAACAACTATAATAATCTGTTATTAGTTATACAATACAAAAAAAAATGTACATTGGAACAGCAATAAACCAAAATGTAAGGAGAAGGAAAAGTGCAGAGTTTATGAAGTCTACTTAAGTTAAATTATTATCAGTTTAAAATAGGGTGTTGTAAGTTTAAGATATTTTATGTAAGCTTCATGGTAACCACAGAGGAAAATCCTGTAATAATTACACAACAGAACATGATAAAGAAACAAAGCACACTGATTCCAAAAGATATCAGAAGACAACAAAAGTTAGAAGGATAAGAAACAAGGAACAATGGATCTACAAAACAACCAGAAAACAATTAACAAAATGGTAACAGTAAACCCTTATCTGCCAATAATTATTTTAAACATAAACCAATTAAGTTCTCCAATTAAAAGACACAAAATGACTGAATGGCTAAAAAACAAGATCCAATGACAGATGACTACAGGAGAATTGCTTTAGCCTTAGACACACATAGACTGGGAAAGAAGGGATGAAAAAAGAAATTTCAAGCAAATGGTAGCCAAAAGAAAAAGTAGAAGTAACTATACTTATATCAGACAAAATAAACTTTAAACTAAAAATTGTAAAATGAAACAAAGAAGGTCATTATATAATGATAAAGGGGTCAATCCATGAAGAAGATATAACAATTGTAAATATTTATACATTCAACCTAAATATACAAAGGAAAAACTGTGTTAAAAGAGAAAATAAATAGTAATGCAATACAATAATAGTTGAAGACTTTAATACCCCATTCTCAACAATGGATAGATCATCCAGGCAGAGAATAAGGAAACAGTAGATTTGAACATTATAGACTGAATAAACCAAAAAGCCTTATACAAAACATTCCTTCCAACAATAGCAAAATACACATTCTTCTCAGGCACACATGGAACATTTTCTAGGATAGACCACACGTCAGGCCAAAAAACAGTCTTAGCAAATTCAGGAAGACTGAAATCATACCAAGTATCTCCTCTGACCACAATGTCAAGAAACTAGAAATCTGTAAGAGAAAACTTGAAAATTCACGAATACATGGAAATTAAACAACATTCTCTTGAACAACCAATGGATCAAAGAACAAGTTAAAGGTGAAATAGAAAAGTTTCTTGAGACAAACAAAAATGGAAATGCAACATACCAGAACTTATGGGACACAGCAAAAGCAGTTCTAAGAGAGAAATTCATAGCAATAAATGTCTACATTAAGAAGCAAGAAAGATTCCAAATAAATGAGCTATTTCTATAACATAAGAAACTAGAAAAAGTACAAATCAAAGCCCAAGTTAGCTAAAGAAAGGAAATAATAAAAAATTAGAGCAAAAATAAATAAAATAGAGAACAGAAAAAGAATAGAAAAGCTACACCAAACTAAGAGCTGGTCTTTGAAATGACAAAAAAATAAATAAAATAAAATAAATAAACAAACCCTTAGCTAGACTAACCAAGAAAAAAAAGGACTAAAATCAACAAAATTATAAACTAAAAATGATGCATTACAATTGGTACCACAGAAATTCAAAGAATCATAAGATGCTACTATGAACAACTATATTCCCAAAACCTGGACAACCTAGAAGAAATAGAAAATTCTTAGAAACATATAACTTATCAAGACTGATCAGGAAGAAATACAAAATATGAATAGACCAATTGCTAGTAAGGAGACTGAATCAGTAAATCAAAAATCTTCCAATGAAGAAAGCCGAGAATCAGATGGCTTCATTGGTGAATTTTACCAAACATTTAAAAAAAGAATAAATGTTAATCCTGCTCAAACTCTTCTAGAAAATTGAAGAGGAGGAAACACAAACCATTTTACGAGGCCAGCGTTATGCCAATACCAAAAACAGAAAAGAACACCACCAGAAAAGAAAACTATAGGTCAATATTCTTAATGAATATAGATGCAAAAGTTCTCAATAAAATGTTAGCAAAGTGATTTAGCAGCACATTAAAAGGATCATTCTCTATGATCAAGTGAGATTTAGCCCTGGGATGCAAGGACAGTTCAATATACACATATCAATCAATGTAATACAAGACATTAATAGAATGAAAGAAGTGGGGAGTGGCCAAGATGTCAGAGTAAGAAGACTCTGAGCTCACCTCCTCACATGGGCACACCAAAGTTTTAGCTATTTAAAGAGCAACCACTGATGAGAAAGACCTGAAGACTAGCAGAAAAGATGTTCTAAAAATAAAATTAAGAAGGAACCACAATGAAGCAGGTAGGAGGAGCAGAGCTACTATACAGTTAAGACCTATACTTTTGGCTGGGCAACCCACAAATGGGAGGATCATTACAATTACAGAGATTCTACTCAAAGAGTGAGGCATCTGAGCCCCACATTAGCCTCCCAAGCCTAGGGATCCTGCACTGTGAAGACAAGCCCCTGGAACATTTGGTTCTGAAGGCCAACTGAGCCTAATTTCAGGAGTTCTAGAGGACCATGGGAAATAGAAACTCCACTTTTAAAAGGCACACAGAGAGTCTCACATGCTCTGGGATCCAGGGCAGAATCAGTAATTTGAAAGGAGCTTGGATACACCTACTGATCTTAGAGAGACTCCCAGAGAGAGGCAAGAGGCAACTGGAACTCACGCTGGGGACACAGACACTGGCAGCATCCATTTGTGGAGATTGTTTTACCATGAGGACACTGGCAAGTGCCATTTTGGAATCCTCTCTCTTTCTGGTTAGCACCCGTACCTGGCCCCACCCACCAGCCTGTCTGCACCAAACCTGGGACACCTCAGGCCAAGCAGCTAGCCATGCTGAGACACAGCCTTACCAACAAGCTATCTTAGGACCACCTGGACCTCCAGCCACTTCAGGACCCAACCTGACCCACCAGAGAGCACAGGTACTGCCTTCCTACCAGGGTACCAACACTAACCCCAGGGTCCCTTGGTCCTGAAGCCAAATATTGAGACCAGGTCCCACAAACCAGCAAGCCACTGCCAACTCCAGTATCCCCTAAGCCCTGTAGCCAGAGACCACAGTACCTGGTTCAAAAAACCAGTGAATGGACACCAGCCCCAAGACCATTATAGCCCCTCAGTCAGCTATGTCAGAAGCCAGCCCATCCACCAGCAGGCTGGCACCAGCCCTGGAACTCCCTAGGCCCCAATCTCAGCCACCAGTGAGCCAACACCAGCTCTGAAAAATACTGAGCCTCTCAACCAGCCATCTCAGAATCTGAGCTCACCCACCAGCAGGCCAGTATCTGCTCTAGAAATCCCAGGGCCCTGTACCCAGGGACTCTAGAACCTGGATTTGCCTACCAGTGAGTTAGCACTAGCCCCAGGACCCCCTAGCCCCTGGCGTTGCCCACCAATGAACCTACATCAGCTCCAGGGCCCCAGGGCCCTGCAGCCAGAGACCCCAGGAGCTGGCCTTACCCACCAGTGGAAGGGCACCAAGCCTGAACTACCACAGCCTACCTTATCAATACCTAGGCTAGTTACCAGCATGCCAGCACCAGTCCTGGGATTTCCTGGGCCCCAGCCCAGACAACTAGCAAACCAACACCAGCTCTGTGACACTTTGGGCACCCTCAGCTAGCACCCCTGGGATTAGGTCCCACATACCAGCAAATTGATACCAGCTTTGAGACACCCTGGACACAGAGCAAACCGTGTCAGGAATAGGCCCTGCCCACCGGCAGGCAGAAATCAACTCCTAGACCACAAGGGCCATAGGGATAAGCAATCTACCAGATAAAGAGTAAGGGTAAGGCCTCCCTGGTGGCGCAGTGGTTGAGAGTCCGCCTGCCGATGCAGGGGATGCGGGTTCGTGCCCTGGTCCGGGAAGATCCCACATGCCGCGGAGCGGCTGGGCCTGTGAGCCATGGCCGCTGAGCCTGCGCGTCCGGAGCCTGTGCTCTGCAACGGGAGAGGCCACAACAGTGAGAGGCCCGCGTACCGCAAAAAAAAAAAAAAAAAAAAAAAAGAGTAAGGGTAATGATAATAAAGATGTTCAAGGAACTCAGGAGAAGAATAGATGACCACAGTGAGAAGTTTAGCAAAGAGAAAATATAAAGAAGAATTAAACAGAGCTGAAGGATACAATAACTAAAATAAATACACTAAAAGGAATCAACAGTAGATTAGATGATAGATAAACTGGGAGACATAGTAGTAGAAATCACTCAAATGGAATAGAAAAAAGAAAAAAGAATTTAAAAAAATGAAGACAGCTTAAGAGACCTCTGGGACAATATTAACCATACAAACATTCACATTATAGGGGTCTCCAGAAGGAGGAAGAGAGAAAGGGGCCTAAACATATTTGAAGATATAATAGCTAAAAACTTCTTTAACCTGGGAATGGAAACAGACATCCAAGTCCAGGAAGTATAGAGAGTCCCCAACAGGATCAACTCAAAGAGGATCATACCAAGACACATTGTATTTATGATGGCAAAATATTAAAAGCAACAAGGGAAAATCAACAACTTACATATAAGAGAAGTCCCATAAGGCTATCAGCTGACTTTTCAGCAGAAATTATGCAGGCCAGAATGTAGTGGTACAATATGTTTAAAATGATGACAAGGAAAAAACAAGAATAACTTACCTGGCGAGATTATCATTCAAATTTGAAGGAGAGATCAAAAGTTTTACAGGCAAGCAAAAGATAAGAGTTTAGCACCACAAAACCAGTCTTACAAGATATTTTAAAGGGAAATAGTGGAAAAGAAAAGAACACAGCTAGAAATATGAAAATTACAAAATGAAGAATCTCATCAGTAAAGGCAAATATATGGTAAAGGTAGTAAGTCAGTCATGTATAAAGTTAGTAGTAAGGTTAAAAGCAAAATTAGTAAAATCATCTGTGTCTGCAAAAAGTAGTTAAGGGATACACAAAACAAAAAGATGTAAAATATGTCAAAACACAGTAAATGTGGAGGGGGGCATAAAAATACAGGATTGTTAAAATGCATTCAAACTTGAGAGTAGCAACTTAAAATAATCACTTATATATAAAGATTGCTATATATAAACCTCATGGTAACCTAAAACCAAAAATCTATGATAGACACACAAAAAAAGAGAAAAGAATCCAAACATGACACTATAGTCATCAAATCACAAAGGAAGAGAGCAAAAGAAGAAAGGAACAAAAAAGAACTACTAAAACAACCTCAAAACAATTAACATAATGGCAATAAGTCCATACTGGTTGATAATTACTTTAAAGTTAAATGGACTAAATCCTGAATCAAAAGACACAGAGTCACTGAATGGATACAAAAACAAGATCCATCTATATGCTGCCTACAAGATACTCACTTTAGATCTAAAGACACACACAGACTGAAAGTGAGGGAATGGAAAAAGGTATTACATGCAAAAGGGAACAAAAAGAAAGCCGGGGCAATGATACTTGTAACAGACAAAATAGACTTAAAAAAAAAAAAAAGACTGTAAAAAGAGACAAAGGGGCCTCCCTGGTGGCGCAGTGGTTGAGAGTCCGCCTGCCAATGCAGGGGATACGGGTCCGTGCCCCGGTCTGGGAAGATCCCACATGCCGCGGAGCGGCTGGGCCCGTGAGCCATGGCCGCTGAGCCTGCGCATCCGGAGCCTGTGCTCCGCAACGGGAGAGGCCACAACAGTGAGAGGCCCGCATACTGCAAAAAAAAAAAAAAAAAAAAAAAAAAGAGACAAAGAAGGGCATTACATAATGATCAAGAGATCAATCTAAGAAGAATATATAACAGTTGTAAATATATATGTACCCAACAAAGGAGTATCTACATACATAAAGCAAATATTAACACACATAAAGGGAGAAATTAACAGTAACAGAAAAATAGAAGAGTTTAACAACCCACTTACAACAATTAACGTTATTATTCAGATAGAAGATCATTAAGGTAACATTAGCCATCAACAACACATTTGATCAGATGAACTTAACAGATATACATATAGAACATTACATCTAAAAGCAGCAGAATACACATTATTTTCAAGTGCACATGGACCATTCTCCAGGATAGATCACGTGCTGGGCTACAAAACAGGTCTTGGTAAATTTAAGAAGACTGAAATCATATCAAGCATCTTTTCAGACCATAATGCTAAGAGACTAGGAATCAACTTCAAGGAAAAAAATGCAGAAAGCACAACCATGTGTAATCTAAACAGTAGATACTAAACCAATGAGTCACTGAAGAAATCAAAGAGGAAATTTTAAAAAATACCTGGAGACAAAGGAAAATGAAAACACAATGACCCACAATTTACAGGATACAGGAAAAGCAGTTCTAAGAGGGAAGCTTATAGCAACAGAAGCCTACCGCAGAAACAAGAAATATCCAATGAAAAACCTTACCTTACACCTAGATGGACTAGAAAAGAACAAACAAAACCCCGAGTTAGTAGGAGAAGAGAAATCATAAAGATCAGAGCAAATATGAATGAAACAAAGATTAAAAAAATAGAAAGATATCAATGAAACTAAGAGCTGGTTCTTTGAAAAGATAAAGTAAACTGATAAACCTCTATCCAGACTCATTCAGAAAAAAAGAGATGGCCCAAATCAATAAAATCAGAAATGAAACAGAGGAAATCACAACCAACACCACAGAAACATAAAGGATCATAAGAGATTACTGCAAACAATCATATGCTAATAAAATTGACAACCTAGAAGAAATGGACAAATTCCTAGCAATGTACAATTTCCCAAGACTGAATCAGGAAGAAATAGAAAATATGAACAGACAAATTACAAGAAATGAAATTGAATCAGTAATAAAAAAAAAGAAACTCCCAACAAATAAAAGTCCAAGACTAGATGGGTTCATGAGTAAATTTTATCATACATGTAGAAAAGAGTTAACACCTATCCTTCTGAAACTACTCCAGAATATTTCAGGGGAAGGAAAGCTTTTCAACCCATCCTACAAGGCTAGCATCACCCTGAAACCAAAACCAGACAAAGACACCACAAAAAAAAGGAAATTCCAGGCCAATATTTCTGATAAACATAGATATAAAAATCTTCAACAAAATATTAGCAAACTGAGGGGACTTACCTGGTGGCACAGTGGTTTAGAATCCACCTGCCAATGCAGGGGATGTGGGTTCGATCCCTGGTCCGGGAAGATCCCACATGCTGTGGAGCAATTAAGCCCATCTGCCAAACTACTGAGCCTGCATTCTAGAGCCCGCAAGCCACAACGACTGAGACCTCATGCCACAACTACTGAAGCCCGCGTACCTAGAGCCCATGCTCTGCAACAAGAGAAGCCATTGTAATGAGAAGCATATGAACTGCAACGAAGAGTAACGCCCGCTTGCTGCAACTAGAGAAAGCCCACGAGCAGCAACAAAGACCCAACACAGCCAAAAACAAATAAATAAAATAAATTTATTAAAAAAATATATAAGTAAACTGAATTCAGTAACATATTAAAAGGATCATACACCATGATCAAGTAGGATTTATCCCAGGCATGCAAGTATGATTCAATATCCATAAATCAATCAATGTGATACACTACATTAACAAAATGAAGAATAAAAATCACACTTTCATGTCAATAGATTCAGAAAAAGCTTTTGTCAAAATTCAATATCCATTCATGAGGAAAACACTCAACAAAGTGGGTATAGAGGCAACATACCTCAACATCATAAGCCGAGAGCTAACATCATGGTGAAAAGCTAAAAGAATTTCCTCTAAGATCGGGAACAAGATGAGGATGCCCACTCACATCCCTTTTATTCAACATAGTATTGGAAGTCCTAGCCACAGCAATCAGACAAGAACAAGAAATAAAAGGCATCCAAATTGAAAAAGAAGAAGTAAAACTGTCACTGTTTGCAGATGACATAATAGGAAGCATAGAAAATCCTAAAGATGCCACCCAAACTATTAGAACTAATAAATTAATTCTGTAAAGTTGCAGGATTCAAATCTACTATACAAAAATCTGTTGCTTTTTTATACACTAAAAACAAACTATCAGAAAGAAAAATGAAGAAAACAGTAACATTTTCAATTGCATCAAAAAATACAAATTGCCTAGGAATAAATCTAAATAAGGAGGTAAAAATCCTGTACTCAGAGAACTATAGGACATTTATGAAAGAAATTGAAGATGACACAGATGTAAAGATATACCGTGATCTTGTACTGGAAGAATCAATATTGTTAAAATGACCATACTACCCAAGGTAATGTACAGATTCAATGTAATCTCTATCAAAATAACAATGGCATTTTGCACAGAACTAGGATAAATAATTCTAAAATGTGTATAGAAAGACAAAAATCCCCAGATAGCCAAAACAGTCTTGAGAAAGAAAAAGAAAGCTGGAGATATCATACTCCATGATTTCAAACCATACTAAAAAGCTTCAATAATCAAAACTGTACTGTACTGGCACAAAAACATACACATAGATCAATGAAGCAGAATAGAAATCCCAGAAATGAACCCACACTCATATGGGCAATTAATCTGTGACAAAGGTTATAAGAATACACAATGTGGAAAAGACAGTTTTTTCAATAAAGGGTGTTAGGAACAGCTGGACATCTACATGCAAAGAATCTTTTCACATCATAAACAAAAAGAAAATCAAGATGGATTAAAGACTTAAATGTAAAACCAGAAACCATAAAATTCCTAGTAGAAAACATAGGCACCATGCTCTTTGACATCATTCTAGCAATATGTTTTGGATATGTCTCCACAGGCAAGGGAAAGAAAAGCAAAAATAAATATATGGGACTTCATCAAACTAAAAAATCTTTCACACAGGAAAGGAAACTATCAACACATCAAAAAGGCCACCTACTGAATTGTAGATGTTTGCAAATGGGTTAATATCTAAAATATAAGAAGAATATATACAACTAAACATCAAAAAAACAACTAACCCTATTAAAAAATGGGCAGTTCTGAATAGACATTTCTCCACAAAGACATACAGATGGCCAACAGGCATACCAAAAGATGTTCAACATCACTGATCATCAGGGAAATGCAAATCAAAACCACAATGAAATATCACCTCACCCCACTCAGAATGGTTATTACCAAAAAGACAACAAATAACAAGTGTTGGTGAGAATGTGGAAAAACGCAAACCCTCATACATTGTTGATGGGGATGTAAATCTGTGTGTTAACTATGGAAACCAGTATGAAGATTCCTCAAAAAGTAAAAATTAAAATACCATATGATCCAGGAATTCCATTTCTGGGTATTTTTCCAAGGAAAAGGAAAGTACTAGTTAGAAAAGATATATGCACCTCTATGTTCATTACAGCATTATTTACAGTAGCCAAGATATGGAAGCAACCTAAGTGCCCATCAAGAGATGAATGAATTGGGCCTCCCTGGTGGCGCAGTGGTTGAGAGTCCGCCTGCCGATGCAGGGGATACGGGTTCGTGCCCCGGTCCGGGAGGATCCCATATGCCGCGGAGCGGCTGGGCCCGTGGGCCATGGCCGCTGGGCCTGCGCGTCCGGAGCCTGTGCTCCGCAGCGGGAGAGGCCACAACAGTGAGAGGCCCGCATACCGCAAAAAAAAAAAAAAAAAAAAAAAAAAAAAAAAAAAAAAAAAAGATGAATGAATAAAGATCTGGTATATACATATATACACAATAGAATATTACCCAGCCATAAAAAAAGAATGAAATATTGTCATTTGCAGCAACATGGATGGACCTAGAGGGTATTATGCTAAGTGAGATAAATCAGACAGTGAAAGACAAATACTGTATAATTTCATTTATGCGCAGAATCTAAAAAACACAACAAATGAACAAACATAACAAAAAGTTATTCTTATAGATAACGAGAACAAACATTTAGTTGCCAGAGGAGAGGAGGGTGGGAGCACGAGCAACATAAGTGAGGGGGATTAAGAGGCACAAATTTCCAGTTACAAAATAGATGAGTCATGGGTATGAAATATACAGAGTGGGGGGCTTCCCTGGTGGCGCAGTGGTTGAGAGTCCGCCTGCCGATGCAGGGGACATGGGTTCATGCCCCGGTCCGGGAAGATCCCACATGCCACAGAGCGGCTGGGCCCATGAGCCATGGCCGCTGAGCCTGTGCGTCCGGAGCCTGTGCTCCACGATGGGAGAGGCCACAACAGTGAGAGGCCCGCGTACCGCAAGAAAAAAAAAAAAAGAAATATACAGAATGGGGAATATAGTCAGTAATTATGTAATACCTTTCTTTGTATGGTGACTGATGGTAACTAGACTTATCATGGTGATCATTTTGAAATGCATAGAAATATCTAATCACTGTGTTGTGTAACAGGAACTAACATATGATTGTTGGTCAATTATACTTCAAAAACAAACAAACCAACAAACTCATAGAAAAAAAAATCGGATTTGTGACAGAGACAGAGAGGGGGCTGGGAAGAAGGGAATTGGATGAAGGCAGTCAAAAAGTACAAACTTCCAGTTATAAGATAAATAAGTATGAGGGACATAATGTACAACATGATGACTATAGCTAACACTGCTGTATGACATATAGGAACGTTGCTGAGCATAAGGCCTGAGAGTTCTTGTCGTAGGAGAATTTTTTTTCTTTTTTTTCTTTTCTTCTTTCTTTTCACTTTATGATATCATTACGAGAAGATGGATGTTATCTGAACCTACTGTGGTAATTATTTCACAATATCTATAAATTAAACATAATGCTGTATGCCTTAATCTTATACAGTCATGTATGTGAATTATTTCTCATTAAAACTGGGAATAAAAGGAAATATAGAAGCCCTGAGAATACTCAAAAGACAAGGTTAGGTCCCACTTTGGAGACAATCTAAAGGAAGACAGATGCAGAAACAAAGAGTCCAAATGTGGTATTGTTACAACTGACTATTTTTTAGGTGGAACATGACTATGGAAGTGGCTAATTTGTTGTTTGGTATGATTCATTTTAATTTATAAGAGCCACCATTATGTCTGCTGGAGGCTCTTTGGACCATTTAATGTCCAGCAGCTGGGCAGTGGAAAAACCAAGACTACTAGCCTGAGCACAAGAAGACCTAAGCTCTGGGCCCATTGCCAACATTAATTAGCTGGGTGAGCCTTAAGTCACTATCTGCAAAATGGTTTGCTAAGATTCCCTCCCGCTCCCACAATTATGAAACATTTCTAATATTGTTTTTCTTGCTCTTCATCTTTTCTTCCATCTCCTCAGCTCTGTGTCTTTAAATCATTTAAAGAGAAATTTATTATTTATTTTCTTTTATCATGGAAAACCAACACAATTATTAGGTCATACGAGAGGTGCACAGACCACTGTCCAGAAAATGAGATTTCAAACTGACCCTCTGTAAACTCAGGAAAAACTGGCCCTCGTGTACACTTTTCTACTTTCTGGAAGATGCCTTGGCCCTGTCCAGTGTTTTTATAAGGTCACAAAACAGATTAGAGTAAGTGGAATGATAGCACCAGCACTATTACAGTATGTAAATGAAAGGCCATGACAAAGCTTCCTGAAGGGAAATGGATGAACAATTTGGCTAAGTCAGCTATGTATGCAAAATTGATCAACAAAGTACCAAATAATGAACAGCCGTAGGATATTTCCACTGCTTGGAAAAAGAAAACAGATTATTTTTCATTTCAAATTCTCTGTCATTAACACTGGAAATACCTAGGCCTCTATGATCCTGAAGAATTATCAAGTCAGGACCCACTCGCAGAACACAGCTCAGAATGACATAGTTCAGGCTGCCAGAGAAGGGCTGGGGAACTGACAAGAAAGAAACTGCCTGCTGGGCTGAGAACTGTCAAAACTTCACCAAAAAATGGGTATTTTAAACAAGCCATTATTTGAGGGTGGCAAGGGAAGGGGGGTATGCTTGGGTTTCTCCCCATCCTGAGCTTCAACTTTGGATTTTGAAGGAGTAAAGGCAGCTTTATTTAGAATAATGTTTTTTGTTTTTGTTTTTTTGTGGTATGCGGGCCTCTCACTGTCGTGGCCTCTCCCGTTGGCAGAGCACAGGCTCCGGACGCGCAGGCTCAGCGGCCATGGCTCATGGGCCCAGCCACTCCGTGGCATGTGGGATCTTCCCGGACCGGGGCATGAACCCGCGTCCCCCGCATCGGCAGGCGGACTCCCAACCACTGCGCCACCAGGGAAGCCCTAGAATAATGGTTTAATCAAAGCCCGCATTTCCGTGAGCTCATGTCACTTTTCCTTTGCAGCCAGCTTAGCTTCCTAGCATGCCAGGAACAAAAGCCTCTGCTGGCAGAAGAACAACCCTAACTCAGCATCTCTGATGCTTTTCCAAGGCATGTGTAAAACCCACCTCCTGTGCTTGGGGATGCCAGGAACCGCAAACCCCACTTGCAAGCTCAGGTCATCAGATAAGGGCTCTCTACTCCCAGGGGATTCTTTCACTCTTACCATGTTATTGCTTCTGATTCTTCTTTCAAGTGTTTTTAATTGACATTTCAAGTAATGTCAAACTCAAACTCAGTTTGTCAGCATGGATATGCTTTGCTTCTCCTTTTAAGAGTAAAGCTTAAAGCTCAGTAATTAAATTGCAGATTAACTTTTAAATACTGAAGTGTTTTATTTTGCTTCTGAGAACCTCACGCTTCAAGCTGTGATTCTTTACGTGGGGTCAGGGGTGCTTCCTCTTATTATCAAATGTGGAGCATTAAGAAAAAGGGCAAGTGAAGCTCAAATGAATGCACCAGGGATGTTAGGAAACAAATGAATGAATCCCAATGAGGAGTGTTAGTTCTGTGGAGCATAAAGCTTTGCAAATGCCAATGGCTGGGAGAGATTGGAGCCTTGACCTTCAGGTGTGGTGAGTGGGAAAATGATACAGAGATGAGACCAGAGAAGTAGGAAGGAGCCAGATCGCAGGAAGAAATCTGACTTAATTCCAAGAGTAATAGGAAGGCAGTTGAGGTTTTTAAGTAGAGGTTTTAGATCAGATATGTTCTTAAAAGAATATGTTTTACAATTTTTAATTACCTATCAATGTGTACAGGTGCACACTGAATGCTTACTTATGTGCCAGTTAATATTCTAAGGGCTTTACATAGTATCCTATGAAATAGGTATTATTACTATCCCTCTTTACAGATCAGGAAGCTGATGCACAGCAAGTCAAGTCACTTGCCCAGGGTAACACACCTTGCAAGTGGCCGAGCTGTGATTTGAACCCAAGCAATATGACTAAAGCATAGGTGCGTTTTAACCATCATGGTACACAGCATTAAATCAATGCCCAGTCAGTCTAAGGTTATCGATGTACCTTTCACCTACAACACAAATTGTGTGTCAAATAATTCATATAAAAGTCACTCCACATTTTAGTCTTCTAAGTAGACCATATTACTAAGTATGATGAGTTGGGGACTTTCCACTATTTTCCATTTTCCCATTGAAGGAGGGCTTTCAGGGATTCTTGGTCAAGTGTCTAATGTTAGTTTTCCTTAGCAAGTAACTCAGAATGATGATGATGATGATGATGATGATGATGATGATGATGACACATAATATAATCCATAAGGCAAAAACCCTTAACCTTCAAATATCCCTCTTCACTTTTCTGCTTTAACTGACACACATATTCCCTGAGGGTACTTCTTCCTCTTCAGCCATTGTAGCTGTTACGTTCTCTCCCAGAGGTAGAAGAGGTGTGTCTACCTTGTTCCTCTAAGTCATTCTTAGACCAAATCTCTTCCCTTCTCCCTCAAATCCTACCTGCTACTCCTCCTTGTTCAGCACCTAGTGACCTTCCTGGGACCTCTTGCCCAGTGACTCTACCCCTTTCCTCTGGGCAAGAAGTTCCTTGTCTTCCCTCAGCCAATTTAGATTCCATGACTCATCATCACAATCATGCTCTTATAAATACCTCATTTGCCCTTCTCTCTCCCATCACACTTGCCTGAAAACCCCCTAAATAAATGCAACTGTTTGCTTTTTCAGTTCCTGACACTTGAAACCAGAAAAGAGCTTCAGCACTATAAATGTGTGACTACCAACTTCAAATACACTTTAAACTCCACTTCTGCCCCAAGGGAGTTTCTGCCCTAGCCACAGGAAAATTATTTGGGAAATTTTAAAGATGCCTGAGCATGATCCCATGCCAACTCAACCTATATCTAGGGGTTAGGCAAAGTTTAGCATGGCTTTAAGCTGCTTGGATGACTCTAATGTGCAGCCAAAGTTAAAAAACACTACCTTTACCACTTTTAGCTGCTGATCCCATTTCAAATTTCTGTGAGAAACAGAAGCCATTAGATGAGAATTCCCTTATCTTCCTACAGCAAATCCACAAAGCCCCGTCAATGCTATCTCCAGATTTTGGCACCAGTTCGTCCACATCTCACCATCTCCACTGCCACAACCCTGGCCCAAGTCACCATCATCTCATGCCTGATCTCTGGAGATTCCATCAGCCTCTCTAATTCTATGTGCTTCATTCGCTACAAACCATTCACCATCCACCATTTAGACTGATTTTCAAAAACAGTCTATGACTTCTTATCTTTCCGAGAATACAATCCAAGCTCTTTGCCGAGGCCTTCAATATCTGTGTGCACTATCCCCTCTTTAACTACTAAAGACCATCCATTGTACACTCCACTTCTCCTCTCACAATGTAATTCAAACACTAGCCTCCATCATTCCACAAATCAGGAGCCTCCCATAGTTGCTGCTTCTGGCATGACCTCTGGCCTACCCTCATCCCCATTTCCACCTTTAACTTGGCTAACTCCTACTCATACACAGGCTTTCCATCTAAGTGTCTCTTCCATAGAAAAAAGTTCTGTTTCCCAATAAAACTCTGTTCCTTCCTATTTTTCTTTCTTGTAACATCCTGAGTTTTCCTTCTTAATACTTCTCATTTTTTGTAATTATTATTTCAAGTTTGTGTTTAGACATTTAATGGAGATAAGCTCCATGAGGTCAGGAACCACGTTGAATTCTTCTCCACTACCTGCAAAGTCCCTAGTTTGGTTCCTGTCACATGGTAGGAAAGCAATATCTATCTCCTGATCATTTGCTATATTAAAAAAATTTTAGATCACCTTGAGCTTGTTTTCCAAGGAATCTTGGTGATTGGTTCTTAACAATTTTTTTAAATTAAGCCCAGACAATAATTTATTATGAGTATAATGCTGTCAAACTATATTAGAAGCATTTCAGATTTGATTATACCATCCATCTGGCCATGTGTAAAGCTTTCTTTCTCATAACAATTCATGAATAATTATGTTCCCTGATACCCAGATTATAGTCTATCCTGCAATTACAACACATCTAGAATTAACTGCACATCAGTATATGTCTCAATCTGATAAATGGATTATCTTTATCTGTCATTTCTTACTTTGTCACTTTGATCAAATTAAATAGTTATATACTAATTCAATTTTATTAGTCACTAAAAGCACCATCTTTTGGCTGTACCGATTTTTTTAATGAATGTATTTTCAATTTAATTTACTCCTATCTGTATACTTTTATTCTATCTTCTTTGATTTGTTCTTTCATTAATGTTTGATTTGGATACTAAGCTCATTAATTACTAGTCATTCTCCCTTTCAACTGTAAAAATGAAGGCCACATCTTCTTTATCCATTCATCCGATGATGGACACTTAGGTTGTCCATCATTGGATGAATGGATAAAGAAGATGTGGCACATATATACAATGGAATATTACTCAGCCATAAAAAGAAACGAAATTGAGCTATTTGTAATGAGGTGGATAGACCTAGAGTCTGTCATACAGAGTAAAGTAAGTCAGAAAGAGAAAGACAAATACCGTATGCTAACACATATATATGGAATTTAAGAAAAAAAAATGTCATGAAGAACCTAGGAATGAAGACACAGACCTACTAGAAAATGGACTTGAGGATATGGGGAGTAGAAAGTCTAAGCTGTGACAAAGCGAGAGAGAGGCATGGACATATATACACTACCAAAAGTAAGGTAGATAACTAGTGGGAAGCAGCCTCATAGCACAGGGAGATCAGCTCGGTGCTTTGTGACAGCCTGGAGGGGTGAGATATAGAGGGTGGGAGGGAGGGAGACGCAAGAGGGAAGAGATATGGGAACATATGCATATGTATAACTGATTCACTTTGTTATAAAGCAGAAAATAACACATCATTGTAAAGTCATTATACTCCAATAAAGATGTAAAAAAAAAAAAAGAAATCCAATGTCAACAAAGGTGTTATCAAAAGTGAAAACCTGGAGGCTTCCAGAAAAAAAAAAGAAGGCCATATAAATAACCCTCTGTATCACAGATTGGCAAACTGCAGCCTGCAGGCCAAATCCAGTCACAGTCTATTACCCCAGGGCTAAGAGTGTTCTTTACAATTTTAAAGAGTTGTAAATACAAAATTAAAAAATATGTAACAGAAACCATGTATAGCTCATAGAGTCTAAAATATTTACTCACTGACTCTTTACAGAAAAAGTTCTCTAATCCTTGATGTAAATAATGCTTTAGCTGCATCCTATAATTTTGTTATATAGTATTTTAATTATCATTTAATTGTAAGTATTTCTATGTGTCATTATAATTTCATCTTTGGCCTATAAATTATTTAGAAGCATCCTCTTAATATCTAATAAGTGTCATTTTGTATTTTGTGTCATTGTTGATGCTAACTTAATTTCTTTTTGGCAAGATGACTTGGCATGTTTAAGAGAAAATATCTGATAGAAGTCCAGACTTGCTTTATGACTTACCACATGATTGATATTTTTGCATGATATATGTGTGCTTGAAAAGAATCTTTATCTTACAAATGTTGGTTTTATGGTTTTATTCATATCCATTAGATCTAGTTATTTAAACAGTTTGTTCAAATCATCTATATCTTTATTGACATTTTGTTCATCAATCTATTAACTACTAGGAAAAACAGGCTAATCTCTCTCATAAAAGTGATAAATTTATCAATTTGTCCTGTATTTCCAATTATTATTGCTTTATGTATCTTGAAGCTATATTATTAGCTGCATACCAGCTTAAAATGTTTATATCTCTTGGTGACTTGAATCTTTAATCTCTCTATATAGTGGGCTTATCAACATTAGTAATGCTTTTTGCCTTGAAAATAATCTTATCTGACATTAATATACCTATAGCAATATCCATCCAATTAGTATGGTTCATCTTTTTACATCACTATAAATGGAAGTTAATTGGATTATTATACATATATATAGATCTGACAGTCTTAACTGGAAAATGTACTTTATTTACATTTATTTTTCATTGCTGATATATTTAGATTCCTTTCTACGTTCTTATTTTGCACCTTATATTTTTCTACTATTTCTGTTTAAAATTTATTTTATTTCCAACTTAGTTTTAACTCTCATTCCACTTTTTCGAGCAGAAAGAAATGCACTCCAATTACCATAAAAATACTCAAATGCATATTTAACTTGACAAAAATCTATGGTTAATCAACTTATTTATCATTCTTCTTAACAAGGACACCACAGTGCTTAAACTGTAATTATTCCCTTTATGTAAATACTACAAATTAATAATAATTTCATCTGTCTTGCTTATCTTATATTCCTTCAAATTAGACTACTAATGTCATACTTACTCACTTTTTGCTTAGCAGTTTATCTAAATGTTTGCCATGTCTTCCTGCTTCTTAAGTATTCTTTATACAGTCAATCCTCACCATTCATAGATTTTTGCATTTGTGAGATTTGCATACTTGCTAAAATTTATAACCCCAAAATCAATCATTGTGGCACTTTCTCAATCATTCACAGATATACACATGCTCAGAGTAACAAAAAATTTGAGTCACTCAATGCACTTGTTCTCAGATGAGATAAAACAAGGTGACACTCTGCTTTCTTTCAGCTCTCATCCTGTAAACAAGGTTCCTTTTCATGGTCTATTTAGTGCCATGATTTTGCATTTTTATAGGTGATTTCACTGTTTAAATAGCCCCCAACCATAGTGCTGAGGTTCGGTCTAGTGATCTTAAGCGCACGGAGGCTGTGATGTGCCTTTCAGAGAATATATGTGTTAGTTTGTTCAGACATGAGTTACTGCTGGCCATGAGTTCAATGCTAATGTTTCAATAATATATATTAAATAATTCAACAATATATATTAGAGAGAAACATTCATAAAATAAGGTCATATGGATTGGCTGGCAAAAATATTATGACCAAAGACTCACAGGAATCTAACTCTGTATTTCCCCTAGGAAAAACAGCTCAGTATTTTCCAGTTCAGTGTTCATGGTGACTTCATAGAACATAACTGCAGTAAATAACACGAATCAACTATATTATGATTTTCCTTCCTCCTGGAATACCTTCTTTAGAAATACCTTAATGAGTGTCTATTCATTGCAAAAACTCAGTTTTCATTTCTTTAAGTATAACTTCATCTTCATTCTTCACTAAGTATTAAATATCAAATTGATAATTGCTTTTTTCTAAGCACACTGAAAATGTTTTTCCATTGTTTTCTGTTTTCCATTATTACTACTGAGAAATCAGCCAACAGGCTAATTGTGTTCCTTTTTAAGTAATTTCTCTTTTTTTTTCTGATCACTTTAAACTTTTTTTTTTTTTTTTTTTTTTTTTTTTTTGCTTTGCTGTTCTGAAACCTGTTAAAATTCTTTACTGGTGTTTTTCTTCAGTTCTGGAAAATGTACCCTTACTTGTTTTTCCCTTTGAATATTTTATCTCCTCCATTCTCCCTATCTGGAACTTTGAAGAGAGACATTTTAAGTCTTCTCAATCAATGCTCCATATCTCTAAAACTCCTTAACATTTAAAATTTCTCTGCTTGTGCCTACCTCTGAATATTTTCTTTAGATTAGTTTCAAACCACTATACGCTCTTCATTGTACTTTTCTGAATTTTTACAATCTATTGACTATGTCCAATTATTAAGTATAATAGTTTCTAATATTGAAGTTTTATTTGATTTGTTTTCTTAAAACTTTGTCAATTTTTATATTCTCTTGTTCCTTCATTGTTTGTGATACCTTTTTTATCCTAAACATAACATACACATTTTATATTTTGTATCTGTTATTTCTGATATCTGCCATCCACACAATTCAGATTGTTCTGTTTGCTGTTCCAGCTTATGCTTTTACATGGTGAGTAAATTTCTTACCTTATGATTTTTTAATTGGTTTTCATAATCTTTGCACCTTTTTCTATGGTATATTTTTGAGGTCTGCAATCCTCTAGAGAGGATTTGCCTTTGGTTCTTCCAGGCATCTGGGGGTACATCTGACCAGACACTAGTTGAAACTAAATTTCCCGCTAAATTCACAAGGTTTGAATCCTTGCCCTAGGCTAGAAGTGCTCTTGGATGACATTTCCTTTATCATTCTATCCAAGCCAAGAACGATATAGGCACATTTCCCTCCATAATCCCTGAGAGGCACATATTTCTGTAGTTCACCACTTGGTTATTCACTCTCAGAGGATCCTGACTAATACAAGGTGAAAGGGTGCCACTAAGTCCATTAGAATCAGAAAAGGTCACCAGTGATCAACAAAGATCCTCAGGACAAAAACTGGATTCAGTATTTCAGTCCTTTCAGTAATTTTCTGAATTCAAGGTTTCTTACTTTTATGCTGCCCCAAAATACATTTAAAACGTTTTTAAAATACTTCATTTTGTGTACCTCTTCTGCCATGCAGCTACAAAAAGGGAAATCTAAATCAATGTTTCTGTTTAACAGAATTTTTAAAATATTTTTATTATGATTATGTTAAGATGACCACATTTTATTATTACTTTAAATTCCCTTGAGTAATTCTTATGCTCTTATATTGAGACAGGCTGGAACCTGGGACCCTTGGCTACACTGCTTGCACCTGGACAAACATCTCCTTGAGCAACAAAACACAAAGAAACTTTAAGGGACTAAAAATAGCTGTGCATGTGCAGTTGGGGCAAATTCTGGACAGCAATATACAAAAAGACCCCAAAAGTCCAACTGTTACTTCTGAAGAGCCAGGAGCAAAAACAGGATGTTGGGAGCAAAAGCAGGGTACTGCACATGCCCCCTGCACTCAACACCACCAAGGCCACCTAAGCCACCCCTCTGGCCCAACCCCTGGACACACCCCTACCCTCACCCCATATAAGGAACCAGCTTGCCTCCACCTCGGGGTGGGGGAGTGAGCAAGGGAAACTGTTACTTGTTCTCACTCCCCCTTGCTGCAACAGGGGCCCCAATAAAGCCTTGCCTGAATTTCTTGTTTGGCCTCTAATCAATTTCAATTGATTAAGGAAGACCAAGAACACTGGTAAGTATCAATATTAGCCACATTCTCAAACTAATAAAATAAAAAACAAACAATAGGTAAATAGATAATATATGTATTTCAACATAATTATTATAAATTACTATATATAGTCTATGTTGCTACAGTAGGGTAAGAAAATATATTTTCACACTAGAAAATATAATGATACATGTTATGGACTGAACTGTGTCTCCTCAGAAATCATATGGCAAAGCCTAACCCCCAGTGTGACTCTTTTTGGAGATAGGACCTTTAAGAATGTAGTTAAGATTAAATGAGGTCATTAGGGTGGGGTCCTAATCAATGGGACTGATGTCCTTATAAGAAGAGAAAGAGACACCAGGAGTTTGCAAACACAGAAGAAAGCCCATGTTTAAGACACAGCAAGAAGGCACAGCCAGCTACAAGCCAGGAAGAGAGGCCTCAACAGAAAACACCCTGCTTGCACCTCGATCTTAGACTTCCAGCCTCCAGAACTGTGAGAAAATAAATTTATGTTGTTTAAGCCACCCAGTCTATGTTATATTGTGATGGCAGCCCTAGCAGACTTATACAAAAATATGGATACATTAAAATAACTTAAGTTTTAAAAAATGAACATTTGTAATAGATATATTTATATTAATATCATTACTGACATAACATTCAATGGAGTGTTTTCCAAAACAATACAGAGCAGAACAAAACAAAACAAAACTACCCCATGTCAGTTAAACTTCACTGACAGGTTAAAAATATTAATAGTTCATACCATGTAATATACACAGCTGACATTTTTTGATACCTGCACCAATGAAATTTTTCATTGGCATCTCATCTAGAAAATTACAAAACTTTTGTAATAATAAACTAAATTTGTTCATATAAGAAAATATATCTTACAATTAGTACTTCCCTAACACTCTCTCAAATAGATGAGGAAAGAAAAATAGGACATAAAAATAAAGTAAGAGTATTTTCAGGTGGAAAATGAAAACACATTTTTAAATACTTTTAACTCAAAGGATAATAAATGTACGACATATTAAGAATTGTGCAATGCAGTAAAAGCAGTGTTGTAGAGAAAATTTATGGATTTAAGTGTACATATAAAAAAAGAGGAAAAGGCTGAAAATTCAAAGATCTGAGCTTCCAAAGACAAAGCTAGAAAAACAGTAAATCAAAACTTTAAAAAATAGAAGAAACGGAATAACAAAGAGAAAAGTAGAGATCAGTGAAGTAGATAATAGAAAATAAACATGAAATAAAAAATTTTAAAACCATAATTTGTTCTTTAAAAAGACTGGTAAACTTTATAAACCACTAGCAATATTGATCAAGAAAAACAGAATGAAAACACAAATTACCATATAAAGAAGATGAAGAGAACAATAGACATTAAAAGGAAAGTAAACAGATATTATGAATAATTTTACACCAATAAATTTGAAAATTTGGATGAAATAGACAAATCTCTTGAAAAAGACAACTTACTAAAACAGACCAATAAAATAGAAAATCAAAATATATGACAATCCAGTTGAATCCATTATTTAAAATCTTCCAAAAAATGTAACTCCAGGCTCCCATACCTTTACCCACAAATATTTCCTAGCCAATTTAACATAAACCCTTTTAGATAATAAAGAGGAAAAAAAAGAAAGAAAGAAAATGCCTCTCACATTTTGGAAGGACTAGCACAATCTTGATTCAAAAAGCCAATGAGGACCAAAGAAACTATAACTACAAACTAGTCTCTCTCATAAACATATTTGCAAAAATCCTTAACAAGATATTAGTAAATATACTTCAGCAATACCTGAAAAGGATTATACAACATGACCAACTGTAGTTTATTGTAAGAACACAAGGGTGATAAATCAATTTAAAGAAAAAATAAATAATGAGGTATTATCGCACTGAGTTTTGAGATTGAGATGTTTGCAATGTAATTTTTCTAAAATCTTAAAAATCTCTCTTTCTGAATCAACTTAAAGTAAAGCATATTGATAAAAGCCAAACAAGTTAAAACACCAGGGTATAAAATCAATTCTGAAATACACTTTTTTTTTTTAAGATGTTGGGGGTAGGAGTTTATTAATTAATTTCTTTATTTTTGTTGTGTTGGGTCTTCGTTTCTGTGCGAGGGCTTTCTCTAGTTGTAGCAAGCGGGGGTCACTCTTCATCGTGGTGCGCGGGCCTCTCACTATCGCGGCCTCTCTTGTTGCAGAGCACAAGCTCCAGACGCGCAGGCTCAGTAGTTGTGGCTCACGGGCCTAGTTGCTCCGCGGCATGTGGGATCCTCCCAGACCAGGGCTCGAACCCGTGCCCCCTGCATTAGCAGGCAGATTCTCAACTACTGTGCCACCAGGGAAGCCCCTGAAATACTCTTAAGGTAAACTTGTAATAAGGTCTTAAACCAAAACTTATTCTAACAAGTAATCTCAAATCCAGGTCTAACTTAAGTTTGTAGGTGTGTTTTAGCTCAAGAAGCTAAAGTAACTGACGTTCATCAAAAAATATCTACAAACAGTAAATGCTCGAGAGGGTGTGGAGAAAAGGGAACCCTCCTGCACTGTTGGTACAGCCAATATAGAGAGCAGTATGGAGGTTCCTTAAAAATAGAACTAAAAAATAGTTCTAAAAATAGAACTAAAAATAGTTCTAAAAATAGAACAACCATATGATGCAGCAATCCCACTCTTGGGCATATACCCAGAGAAAACCATAATTCCAAGATACACGCACCCTAATGTTCATGGCAGCTCTATTAAAAATAACCAGGACATGGAAACAACCTAACTGCCCATCAACAGGGGAATGGATAAAAAAGATGTGGTACATATATACAATGCAATATTACTCAGCAATAAAAAAGAACAAAATAATGCCACTTGCAGCAACATGGATGGACCTAGAGATTGTCATACTGAGTGAAGTAAGTCAGATGCAGAAAGACAACTATCATATGATATTGCTTATATGTGGAATCTATAAAAAGGGAGGGTACAAATGAACTTATTTACAAAACAGAAGTAGTGTCATGGATGCAGAAAACAAACGGTTACCAGGGGATAAGGGCAGGGGGAGGGATAAATTAGGAGATTGAGATTGATATATACACACTACTATATTTAAAATAGATAATTTATAAGAATCTGCTGTATAGCACAGGGGACTCTCTTAATACTCTGTAATGGCCTACATGGGAAAAGAATTTTTAAAAAATAAATAAATAAAATAAAGTAACTGATGTTATTCCACAGAAGAAATATTCTATGATTTCTCTTCAATTCATCTTTTTTTAACAAATCCAATGATTTATAGAGCATCCTTATAAATAATATTTATAAGTTTATAAATTTCCAGTGAATTATAAAACTATTCTATGCTATGCACTTAGAAAGGACATTTGCACTTTCACATTACCTAACAGCAGTACATCTAATTTTTGTCCAGTATAAGTGAATGACCAAGATATCATCAACTTATTTTACAGATAAAATTTAGTATCTGCTAAAGTGATAACAATGCCACACTTAAATCAGTTAACATAAGTAACTTAAACATTTCTGTCACTAGAAATATGCTGAGTTTATATTTCAAGCAAATATGTTATGAAATTAATTAAGCTATAAGCTGAATTTAATTGCTTTCAAAAGGGACTACTTCTATAATAAAAAAACTTCATCTCTCTCAAGTTAATTAACTGAATGAAATATCATGTAATCAGATTTTAACATAATAGCTAACATTTTCCAGTAGGTTATTTCAAATATGAGTCTTCAAAATCTTATTCAGTGTAATAAATTATAGTGATCATTTAATACTACATCCCATTAAGATTTTGAATTAACTTTTTTTTTTTTTTTTTTTTTTTTTCCTGCGGTATGTGGGCCTCTCACTGTTGTGGCCTCTCCCGTTGCGGAGCACAGGCTCCCGATGCGCAGGCTCAGCGGCCATGGCTCACGGGCCCAGCCGCTCCGCGGCATATGGGATCCTCCCGGACCGGGGCACGAACCCGTATCCCCTGCATCGGCAGGCGGACTCTCAACCACTGCGCCACCAGGGAGGCCCTGAATTAACTATTTTTTAAAATTTATTTTATTTTATTTATTTTTGGCTGTGTTGGGTCTTTGTTGCTGTGCACAGGTTTTCTCTAGTTGCAGTGAGCAGGGGCTACACTTTGTTGCAGTGCACAGGCTTCTCACTGCGGTGGCTTCTCTTGTTGCAGAGCATGGGATCTAGGCATGCAGGCTTCAGTAGCTGTGGTTTGCAGGCTCTAGAGCACGGGCTCAGTAGTTGCAGCCCACAGGCTTAGTTGCTCCACAGCATGTGGGATCTTTCTGGACCAGGGCTTGAAACTATGTCCCCTGCATTGGCAGGTGGATTCTTAACCACCAGGGAAGCCCTGAATGAACTATTAACTGTAACTTTGTAACTAACCAACTGAGGGCTTTAAGGCTACATGTACTGTTGTTAATCAGTTTTATTTTCTTTATTGGTCATAATAAAGTACTAAGACTGTCTCTTAAAGTGTTCACAAATCTAATTTATATTTTTACCTGAAATATTTCTTCAGTCACCTTGGGAAAGTCACAAATACTGTAAATAAATTTAACTATCTATTTTTCCAGTTACCTAAGAAATTAAAAAGCTTAAAAGTTAGAGTAATGTGTAAGTAGACAAATACAAGTTTCATAATTAAGATACCACATTCTTGTACATCAATACAAAATTTGGAAAAATCATCTACTTAATACCAGTTACCAGTTAACTTTGTACTCAGCTAATTTTGCTCTATGTGGAAGAAATAAATCAAGTAATATTTACTTGGAGAGAGAAATAATTGAGGAGTAAATTCTTCAATTGTTTTTAGAGAGCATGAATTTACCCACATGGGTGCTGATATTATTTTTTCTGATGTCAGAGGATATGGTAGAAAAGAAGAGTCATGTCAGGTGTCAAAGCCCTCAAAGAAGACAGATTAATAGGGAGGTCAGAAGGAAAAAGCAACCAGAGGGGCATTGGGTCATACATGTAGGCAGCATATACCTGAAAGCAGAATATAAAAGTGACAATAGGAACAAGGAGAACATCAAAGGTAGAGCCTAATCTAGGACCTGAAAAAGATTACACACTCACTAGATGTTTATTGAATAAATGTTTGCTGAATAGGTGTTTCTTGAACAAGTGAATTAAAAATGAATGGATAAATGTGGTAACATCACTTCTGCTTCCTGGTATAACAAGTTATGGGAGACTAAGACATATATATATATAAAGTATATATATATATATATATATATATATAAAGTGTATATATATATATATATAAAGTATATATATATATATATATATATATATATATATGAAAGAAAGAGAGAAAGAAAGAATGAAAGAGAAAGAAAGAAAAAAGGAGTAAGTTTCTTAAAGAAGAGTTTAATATTGATTAAGTCAGGGAAATAAGGACATGTCTTAAAAAGAAAGGAGATTTGAGACTGGGAGCATGGTTACAGAGCAGTGGAAAAGAAGGCAGATCATCAGTGCCTAAAATATTCAAAGTTTGTAATTGGTGCTCAAAAAATATTTGTTGATAGGATTAATGGAATACAAGAAAAAATGACTATGCAAGTACAAGGGCATCACTCTTTGGGAAAACATTTCGTCCTACATATACCCAACACCATTCTAAAATATTCAACACTAGTTTAAGACTCTGACTTCCCAAAGGAAACTGTACATTTCCTGATTGAAGGAACCATGTTCAACATTTCACCACTTGTCCCAACACCTACTATGGTGCTTTGCACACAGTAAACATAAATGAAATATGAATGAAAACAGAAGGAAAGAAAGAAAGAAGAGAGAAAGGGAGAAAGGGAGGAAAATGAGATGGAGGGAGTAACAGAGAAAACAGGATGGATAATGGAGGAAAATTAAGGTTGAAAATAAAACCACCCACACTACTCCTCAAATTGATTCCATGGTAAATCTCTCTAAAGAAAATAGATGCAAAAATTCTCAACAAAAGACTAGAAAACTGAATTCAACACTATATTAAAAGGATCACATACTATCTGGAATTTACTCCAGAGATGCAAGGATGGTTCAACATCTATAAATTAATTAATGTGATACATCAGACTAAAAAAATGATGGCTAAAAATCTTATGATCTCAATAGTTGCAGAAAAAGCATTTAACAAAATTCAGCATTCACATGATAAAAACTCTCAACAAAGTGAATATAGAGGGAACATATTTCAACATAATAAAGGCCATATAAGAAAAGCCTGTAGCTAACATCATACTCAGTGTACGATCAGGAACAACACAAGGATACATACTTTTGCCACTTTTGTTAAACATAGCAGTAGAAGTCCTAACTAGAGCAACTAGTCAAAAAAAAAAAAGAGAGAAAGAAAGAAAGAAGACATCTAAATCAGAAAGAAAGAAGTAAAACTCTATTTACAGATGGCATGATATTACACTAGGAAGATCCTAAACAGTCCACCAAAAAATGGTTAGAACAAACAAATTCAGTAAAGTTGAAGAGTATAAAATCAGTGTATGAAAACCAGGTGCATTTCTATACACTAATAACAAACTATCAGAAAGAGAAATTAAGCAATTCCATTTACAATTGAATCGAAAAGAATATAATACCTAGAAATAAATTTAACCAAGAAGGTGAGATCTATATACTGAAAACTATGTCACTGATGAAAAAAATTGAAGAAGACACAAATAAATGGAAAGATATTATGTGCTCATAGGTTAGAATATTGTTAAAATATCCATACTTCCCAAAGTGATCTACAAAGTCAATTCAATCTCTATCAAAATTCCAGTGTCATTTTTCACAGAAATAAAATTCTAAAATTTGTATGAAACTACAAAAGACTTCAAATGCCCAAAGAAATTCTGAGAAAAAGAAGAAAGAATCGGAGGCATCAAACTTCCTGATTTCAAGCTAACCTATAAAGTTATAGTCATCAAAACAGTATGATATCTGCATTAAAAAGGCACATGTACAATAGAACAAAATAGAGGGCACAGAAATAAACACATGAATATATGGTCACAACCAATTTATGACAAAGGAGCCAAAAATATAAAATGGAGACAGGATAGTCTCTGAAATAAATGGTGTTGGAAAAACTGGACAGCCACATGCCAAAGAGTGAAACTGGATCCCACTCTTACACTGTACACAAAGATCAACTCAAAAAAGATTAGAGGCTTGAACGTAATACCTGAACCATAAAACTCCTAGAAGAAAACATAGAGGGTGAGCTCCTTGATAGTGGTCTTGACATGATTTTTTTTTTGGATTTGACACCAAAAGCAAAGGGAACAAAATCAAAAATATGATGATGTACTTTAGTTTGACTACATCAAACTAAGAAAGCTTGTGCACAGCAAAGAAACTATCAACAAAATGAAAAGCCAACCTACAGCATGAGATAAAATATTTGCAAACCATATATCTGCTAAGGAGCTAATATCCAAAATATATAAAGTCATACAACTCAATAGGCAAAAACCCCAAACAATCTGATCAAAAAATGACAGAGGATCTGAACAGAACGTTTTCCAGAGAAGACAACAGATGGCCAACAGGTACATGGAAAGGTGCTCAACATCAGTAATCATCAGGGAAATACAAATCAAAACCATAATGAGATAACACTTTATACCTGTCAAAATGGCTATCATCAAAACGATAAAAAATAACAAGTGTTGATGAGGGTGTGAAGAAAAGGGAACCCTTATGCACTGTTGGTGGGAAGGTAAATTGGTTTAGCCATTATGAAACATATAAAGTTTTCTCAAAAAATTAAAAGTATAACTAACTATATGACCCAGCAATCCACTTCTTGGGTATAAATCAGAAGGAAACAAATCACTACCTCAGAGATATCTGCACTCCCATGTGCACTGAAGCATTGTTTACAATAACCAAGGCATAGAAATAACCTGTCTTCACTAATGAATGAGTGAATAAAGAATGTGGCATATACATACATATGTATATAAATATACATATACGCACACACATATAAATTTAAATTGGAGGGGCTTCCCTGGTGGCACAGTGGTTGAAAATCTGCCTGCTAATGCAGGGGACACGGGTTCAAGCCCTGGTCTGGGAGGATCCCACATGCGACAGAGCCCGTGAGCCACAACTACTGAGCCTGTGCGTCTGGAGCCTGTGCTTGGCAACAAGAGAGGCCACGATAGTAAGAGGCCCATGCACCGCGATGAAGAGTGGCCCCTGCTTGCCACAACTAGAGAAAGCCCTTGCACAGAAACGAAGACCCAACACAGCAAAAATTAATTAATTAATTAATGAACTCCTACCCCCAGCATCTTCTTTAAAAACAAAAATTTAATTGGAATATTATTTGACCACACAAAAAAAAGAAATCCTGCTATTTACAACATTTGAGATGGAACTTAGACCATTTCTCTCTTAAAGCAAGAGACCTTTCCAACATGCCTAAGAAGTACAGTTTTTGCTGAAACCCCTGTACCTCCAGTAAATTTAGTTAACCTGGGAAGGGACCCCTTCTGTTACAAGCCACTTGCTCTATTGGCAGAACGATCATCATCAATTATTTCCTCTGATAGTTCTCTCCTGCTGCTCTGAACCCATAAATATTTTTAAATGGTATAAAAATAATTAATGAAAACCTACTTACTGTACAAAAAAAGTATTCAAAGAACGCAGGTAAAGACAAAGACCACTTTGACCACAACTTACAAAGTCTTCCTTTTAAAATTTTATTCTGCATCTAAAAGACATAAGTAATCCTAATGCCTTTCTTGCTAATAAACAGTATGACTTTTTTTCTTAGAGTCTTCTCAGAACTTTTAAACTCATTTTTAAGACTTTGAAAAGAATCTATAGACACCTTAACACCTCTCATCTATCCATCCATTAATTTATTATTATAAAAAATTATTTATTCAGTGGCTCTTCTGTTTGAGACCCTGTGCGGTACACTGAAGATAACACAGTGAATAAAAGAGACATGATATGTTACCTGTCCTTAGGCTCTTACTACCTAATGGAAGAGGTAGGTATAGAATGAGTAATTTATCTGCCCCATAAAATTATCTCAAATTTGAATTTGCCAGATCTGCATGTGGACAAGACTTCCTTCCTTATTTATGTTGTTCCTAATTTATCCTACCAGAAATGACCAAATATGAATGTTGAGAGTAAAGTAGCCCAGGTAACATGATTCTTCAAAGCCAGAGCCAAACAAATATAACCATATTTCTTAGTTCATACTGTATAGAATTTTAGTTTTATTGGGGTCTTATTGAAATTAAAATGCCTCCATCTTGAAATACATCAATCATGGAGTCAGAATAATGGAGTGAACTTTGGAGATTACCTATACCATTTGTCCACTGTGATAATTGTGATAAATCTTCAACATAGACAGTATATGTGTGTATCTCCAGATATAAGGAATTTACAAACTTACAAGGGAATCAGTTCCACTGTTAAATGGTTCTTAGTTTCCAAACTGAATGGAAATATATTTCCCTATGACTTCTGTCCATTTTCCCATTTAAATTATTTGAATTCATATAAAATAAACCTACTCTTCTTCTATTAATATTCTTCAGACTCTTAAACATGTCAGGAAGCAATATCACATGAATATGTTCATGTTTTGGCATAGCCAAGGATGACTAAACAAATACTACTGGCAACTTGGGTTAAAAGATTTATGAATGGCAAACAAGTCTTGAAAGTTAAAGACAGAGGTATCTCCCCTGTAGACATTTATTTATATTTCAAAAGGTAATATATCCACGTATCATCACCATGTCTCCAGAGATGGTTTACATTGTTTACATTACAGAGCAAAGCTCTGTATTCACCTCCATCCCCCGTTCCTCCCTCCCTCTCTCTCCATCCTCCTAGAGTTGAGGAGGAACAGCTGTGCCACGAGCCTCTAAATAAGCCCAGAGATTCATAATTTTGGAGTTCCTGTCCCTTATTGTTTGTGCAGGTGACATCTTCTTTCATAACTTTATCCTATGAGGCATTGGGAGTTAGTGAACTGATTAAAATATTCCGTGAGTAATTAAAAGATTATCTCTGAGCCAGAAACCTCTTATTTCCTGCCAGAATGAAATAAATAAATACAGATATAACGATTTAGCAAAAGATAGCTATTATTAAGACTTCTTCAGGCCCAACATCAAGCTAATTATCAATCCCCTCAACACATTAATAATTGTTCACTATTAGTATGCCAGTTTGCCACTGTCTCCCATTAAATAGGCCCCTGGAATAAAACAATAACTAAGATATAGTAAATTATATTTTAATCTTCTTAATCCAACTTCACATGTTTGTATTAGTATATGAAAAAGGATACAATGCAAAGAAAACCTTTCTCTATGACTTTGTGTTGAAAAGAAATGACATTAGTCTTCCTTAGACCACCTAAATTCACTTGAAAACCTGTCCCCAGCCTTCTGCTAGTCTGACTGCGTATGTCTCCTATTAGATATTCCGTGGCAAAGACTACCCTAGCGGTCCAGTGGTTAAGACTCCATGCTTCCAATGCAGGGGGTGCGGGTTCAATCCCTGTTTGGGACACTAAGATCCCACATGCCACGCGTCACAGCCAAAAAAAAAAGAGGGAGAGAGCAAGAAAGATATTCCCTGGCAGTCTTGGAATCCTGCCAGTAGACTACTGGAAGAATCCACAGCATTCTGAGTAACAGTAGTGTCTCAGGAGAGTGAAAGTAGGTCCTAACATCTGGTTTCAAGTTGTCTTCAGATATGATCACATAAAATAAACTGAATTATGAATTAAACTTTTAAGTCAAGTTATCCATTTGTGCAAAGTGAACTCTGTATGCAACAGTGAATGTTATGGGGGGGCAGTATTTAGAACACTTGTCCTATTTAACATAAGGAAAATAAAGTCAAAGTTTGTCTAAAATCTTAGAGTATGTGATATAAACTTTGGATTTGGATTCTCAAAAGCTAAGAATTTAGACAGAGCACACTATCAAAATGTTTGGCTAACTACTACATGTAATAATCATTCTTGAGCATAAACTCTTTTGATGTGAACGTCTTTATGTCTCCTAGAAACATTTTAAGATGTTTCCTGGTCTGGCACATCAGGTGCTATCTCTTAAACGTTTATAGTTCTGAAGGAGACAATTTACTAAACGGTCATGTATTGTCTGCAGTAAAGAGAAATTTAAATAAGCAGAAAGTCATCTTTTACTTTTTTTTTTTTTTTTTTTTTTTTTTTTGCAGTACGCGGGCCTCTCACTGTGGTGGTCTCTCCCGTTGCGGAGCACAGGCTCCGGACGCGCAGGATCAGCGGCCATGGCTCACGGGCCCAGCCGCTCCGCGGCATGTGGGATCTTCCCAGACTGGGGCACGAACCCATGTCCCCTGCATCGGCAGGCGAACTCTCAACCACTGCGCCACCAGGGAAGCCCAGAAAGCCATCTTTTTAAAACAAATTTTCTATTAGAAAAATGTGCTCACTTCTTACATGATCTTTTACTTACCTGACCAATTTGACTTCACTATTTTCCTTTAAAAGATGCACATTATGTGCTATAAACAACCTAGCCTATAAACTTTCAGGGATATGATTAAATATCTTTTTTAAAGCAGTTATATGAGGCTTTCCTGGTGGCACAGTGGCTAAGACTCCATGCTCCCAATGCTGCGGGCCTGGGTTCGATCCCTGGTCAGGGAACTAGATCCTACATGCGTGCCGCAACTAAGAGTTCTCATTCTCCAACTAAAGAGCCCTGGAGCTGCAACTAAGGAGCCCGCCTGCTGCAACTAAGACCCGGTGCCACTAAATAAATAATTTTTTTTGTTTTTTTAAAAGCAGTTATAATCCTAGGACTTCTATTTTAACCACTGTCCAAGACAATTTGAAATTTTAAAGTTAATTCTTTTCCCTTTACAAAAATTATCAACAAGGATTAATTCACATAGTTACTACAAAATAAAATGGATCACATGTTTTACCTATAAATAAAGATACTCAAAACAATGCATCTTTGCTCCTCTTTCCCAAATTTCTCACATCTCTCAAGCCTGGCTTTATTCTAAACAGAGGGAGCAATTTCATTATTTTAACTGGTAATGTAGTTCCTCTCAGACTTGCCGCCATTCATTATTTCTATTCTGGTGTTCCTTTTAGAATTTTGCATTTGGGACTGAACAGCTTTCAGAAAGAGAAACTTTGTGTCTGATCAACGGGCTCCTTTCTTTCATGCCCTGGTTTACAGGGTACAAGAGGATTTCATGGGCTTTTACCTAGCAAATGCACTGCTCCTTGAGTCTGGCAACAGTCCACACATCAAATGCCAGCAACTCCCATGTAGCCTTGGATTGCCAGCTAATTTCTGGTACAAATGATTGCTACAGTGGGTTTCTTCCATTAATTATGCTTAAGAACCAGTTCATTGTCAGCACGGTTTTACAAGGAACTTTTTCCAAAGGTTGCTCAGTTGTATTAAAGCCCCTTTGCACTCTGCTGTCACTGAAAACCCGTGGTACTCACCCGGGGAGGCTCTCAGCAGCGGTGCATGTCTCCCGTCTTCCATGCCTGCTGATCCATGTACTGAAGTGACAACGTGGCATAGGAATCCCAGCCTTTCTCAGAACCATCCTGCTTGATTTCTTTTTATTTTTCAAGAGGAGGCACTATGGAGGAAAAATACTGGATGAGATTTTCATTATCACTTTCACTATTACTATTAACAGTCTCTGAACATTATACCCTAATACGTGTTTTCCTGAGATGACTCCCGCGACCCAACAACAACAACAAAAAGCCAACAAAAATAAACAAACAGAAAACAGTGGCTAAGCACCTACATCAGCACTTTTAAGATAGCTCAAATTAGTTTAGCCCTAGCTCAAAAAACACTTCACTGTTTCAGGTTGTTAACCACGATGTCATACAATGAAGTGTGTTTACTGTCATTTCGCAAAAGTCACTTCTTCCTTTAGGAATTTGGCACTGAAGAATTTCAAAGATACCAGTGTGGGATTGTTATCATGCACCAGCCAAAGCTGTCAGGCCTCATTACCTCCAAGACAAAAATTACAGACTGATGTATTAAACACTTGAATAGAAACACTCAGGGCACCCTCTCTGTTCTGTGGTAATGGGATGACACCAGCAGCCTGCAAGCTGAACTACAGTCGTTTCTCCTCCCCCTTTGCAACGCAGTGCACAGAAGTGGAGAGATGATAAACATCCAAGTCAAAATCGAATTGCTGGATTTATTGCTAGCAGGACCAGAGGCGCGGCTGTTCCCGTGAAGGCAGTGCATTCATTTTCACAAGACCCATTGCAAGGGGTCTGTCAGGAAGGAAACACACTTCTTATCGGGATGAATATCAGCATAGCAGCTACCAGCCCCAATTTATCTTTTACAAAGGAAACTAGAAGTCAATTTGAGGAGTTTGTTCTGATTCTATAAAATAAATTGCTTTCAGTGATTATAGAAGGATGTCTTCCTGGCTGAAGTGGATTGATTTTTTTTAACTATTTTTAATTTTCTACTCACTTTTTTTTTCAAAGAAATCTGAAGTTTATTTGCAAATACTCCATATAATCTTTTTTTAATAGTTTCTGCTTTATAACAAAGTGAATCAGTCATACATATACATCTGTTCCCACATCCCTTCCCTCATGCATCTCCCTCCCTCCCACCCTCCTTCTCCCACCCCTATAGGCGGTCACAAAGCACCGAGCTAATCTCCCTGTGCTCTGCGGCCACCTCCCACCATCTATCTACCCTACGTTTGGTAGTGTATACATGTCCATGCCTCTCCTTCGCTCCGCCACAGCTTACACTTCCCCTCCCCATATGCTCAAGTCCATTCTCAAGTAGGTCTGTGTCTTTATTCCCGTTTTACCCCTAGGTTCTTCATGACATTTTTTTTTAATTCCATATATATGTGTTAGCATACAGTATTTGTCTTTCTCTTTCTGACTTACTTCACTCTGTATGACAGACTCTAGGTCTATCCACCTCATTACAAATAGCTCAGTTTCGTTTCTTTTTATGGCTGAGTAATATTCCATTGTATATATGTGCCACATCTTCTTTATCCATTCATCTGATGATGGACACTTAGGTTGTTTCCAGCTCCGGGCTATTGTGAATAGAGCGGCAATGAACATTTTGGTACATGTCTCTTTTTGAATTATGGTTTTCTCAGGGTATATGCCTAGTAGTAGGATTGCTGGGTCATATGGTAGTTCTATTTGTAGTTTTTTAAGGATCCGCCATACTGTTCTCCATAGCGGCTGTGCCAATTCACATTCCCACCAGCAGTGCAAGAGTGTTCCCTTTTCTCCACACCCTCTCCAGCATTTATTGTTTCTAGATTTATTGATGATGGCCAATCTGACTGGTGTGAGATGATATCTCATTGTAGTTTGATTTGCATTTCTCTAATGATTAAAGATGTTGAGTATTCTTTCATGTGTTTGTTGGCAGTCTGTATATCTTCTTTGGAAAAATACCTATTTAAGTCTTCTGCCCATTTTTGGATTGGGTGGTTTGTTTTTTTGCTATTGAGCTGCATGAGCTGCTTATAAATTTTGGAGATTAATCCTTTGTCAGTTGCTTCATTTACAAATATTTTCTACCATTCTGAGGGCTGCCTTTTGATCTTGTTTATGGTTTCCTTTGCTGTGCAAAAGCTTTGAAGTTTCATTAGGTCCCATTTGCTTATCTTTGTTTTTATTTCCATTTCTCTAGGAGGTGGGTCCAAAAGGATCTTGCTGTGATTTATGTCATAGAGTGTTCTGCCTATGTTTTCCTCTAAGAGTTTGATAGTTTCTGGCCTGACATTTAGGTCTTTAATCCATTTTAGCTTATTTTTGTGTATGGTGTTAGGGAATGATCTAATCTCATACTTTTACATGTCCCTGTCCAGTTTTCCCAGCACCACTTATTGAAGAGGCTGTCCTTTCTCCACTGTACATTCCTGCCTCCTTTATCAAAGATAAGTTGACCATATGTGCATGGGTTTATCTCTGGGCTTTCTATCCTGTTCCATTGATCTATCTTTCTGTTTTTGTGCCAGTACCATACTGTATTGATGACTGTAGCTTTGTAGTATAGTCTGAAGTCAGGGAGCCTGATGCCTCCAGCTCCATTTTTCGTTCTCAAGATTGCTTTGGCTAGTCGGGGTCTTTTGTTTTTCCAAACAAATTTTGAAATTTTTTGTTCTAGTTCTGTGAAAAATGCCAGTGGTAGTTTGATAGGGATTGCATTGAATCTGTAGATTGCTTTGGGTAGTAGAGTCTTTTTCACAATATTGATTCTTCCAATCCAGGAGCATGGTATATCTCTCCATCTATTTGTATCATCTTTAATTTCTTTCATCAGTGTCTTATAATTTTCTGCATACAGGTTTTTTGTCTCCTTAGGTAGGTTTATTCCTACATATTTTATTCTTTTTGTTGCAATGGTAAATGGGAGTGTTTTCTTGATTTCATTTTCAGATTTTTCATCATTTGTGTACAGGAATGCCAGAGATTTCTGTGCATTAATTTTGTATCCTGCTAGTTTACCAAATTCATTGATTAGCTCTAGTAGTTTTCTGGTAGCATCTTTAGGATTCTCTATGTATACTACCATGTCATCTGCAAACAGTGACAGCTTTACTTCTTCTTTTCCAATTTGGATTCCTTTTATTTCCTTTTCTTCTCTGATTGCTGTGGCTAAAACTTCCAAAACTATGTTGAATAAGAGTGGTGAGAGTGGGCAACCTTGTCTTGTTCCTGATCTTAGTGGAAATGGTTTCAGTTTTTCACCATTGAGGACAATGTTGGCTGTGGGTTTGTCATATATGGCCTTTATGATGTTGAGGAAAGTTCCCTCTATGCCTCCTTTCTGCAGGGTATTTATCATAAATGGGTGTTGAATTTTGTCGAAAGCTTTCTCTGCATCTATTGAGATGATCATATGGTTTTTCTCCTTCAACTTGTTAATATGGTGTATCACATTGATTGATTTGCGTATATTGAAGAATCCTTGCATTCCTGGAATAAACCCCACTTTATCATGGTGTATGATCCTTTTAATGTGCTGTTGGATTCTGTTTGCTAGTATTTTGTTGAGGATTTTTGCATCTATGTTCATCAGTGATATTGGCCTGTAGTTTGCTTTCTTTGTGACATCCTTGCCTTGTTTTGGTATCAAGGTGATGGTGGCTCATAGAATGAGTTTGGGAGTGCTCCTTCCTCTGAAATTATTTGGAAGAGTTTGAGAAGGATGGGTGTTATCTCTTCTCTAAATGTTTGATAGAATTCGCCTGTGAAGCCATCTGGTCCTGGGCTTTTGTTTGTTGGAAGATTTTTAATCACAGGTTCAATTTCAGTGCTTGTGATTGGTCTATTCATATTTTCTATTTCTTCCTGATTCTGTCTTGGCAGGTTGTGCATGTCTAAGAATTTGTCCATTTCTTCCACGTTGTCCATTTTATTGGCATAGAGTTGCTTGTAGTAATCTCTCATGATCTTTTGTATTTCTGCAGTGTCAGTTGTTACTTCTCCTTTTTCATTTCTAATTCTATTGATTTGAATCTTCTCCCTTTTTTTCCTGATGAGTCTGGCTAATGGTTTGTCTATTTTGTTTATCTTCTCAAAGAACCAGCTTTTAGTTTTATTGATCTTTGCTATCGTTTCCTTCATTTCTTTTTCATTTATTTCTGATCTGATCTTTATGATTTCTTTCCTTCTGCTAACTTTGGTTTTTTTTTTTTCTTCTTTCTCTAATTGCTTTAGGTACAGGGTCAAGTTTTCACTCGAGATGTTTCCTGTTTCTTAAGGTGGGATTGTATTGCTATAAACTTCCCCCTTAGAACTGCTTTTGCTGCGTCCCATAGGTTTTGGGTCGTCGTGTCTCCATTGTCATTTGTTTCTAAGTATTTTTTAATTTCCTCTTTGATTTCTTCAGTGATCTCTTCGTTATTGAGTAGTGTATTGTTTAGCCTCCATGTGTTTGTATTTTTTACAGATCTTTTCCTGTAATTGATGTCTAGTCTCATAGCATTGTGGTCTGAAAAGATACTTGATACAATTTCAGTTTTCTTAAATTTACCAAGGCTTGATTTGTGACCCAAGATATGATCTATCCTGGAGAATGTTCCATGAGCACTTGAGAAAAATGTGTATTCTGTTGTTTTTGAATGGAATGTCCTATAAATATCAATTAAGTCCATCATGTTTAATGTATCATTTAAAGCTTGTGTTTCCTTATTTATTTTCATTTTGGATGATCTGTCCATTGGTGATAGTGGGGTGTTAAAATCCCCTACTATGAGTGTGTTACTGTCAATTTCCCCTTTTATGGCTGTTAGTATTTGCCTTATGTATTGAGGTGCTCCTATATTGGGTTCATAAATATTTACAATTGTTATATCTTCTTCTTGGATCGATCCCTTGATCATTATGTAGTGTCCTTCTTTGTCTCTTCTAATAGTCTTTATTTTAAAGTCTATTTTGTCTGATATAAGAATTGCTACTCCAGCTTTCTTTTGATTTCCATTTATGGAATATCTTTTTCCATCCCCTTACTTTCAATCTATATGTGTCTCTAGGTCTGAAGTGGGTCTCTTGTAGACAGCATATATATGGGTCTTATTTTTGTATCCATTCAGCCAATCTGTGTCTTTTGGTGGGAGCATTTAATCCATTTACATTTAAGGTAATTATTGATATGTATGTTCCTATTCCCATTTCCTTAATTGCTTTGGGTTCGTTATTGTAGGTATATTCCTTCTGTTTTGTTTCTTGCCTAGAGAAGTTCCTTTAGCATTTGTTGTAAAGCTGGTTTGGTGGTGCTGAACTCTCTCAGCTTTTGCTTGTCTGTAAACGTTTTAATTTCTCCATCAAATCTGAATGAGATCCTTGCTGGGTAGAGTAATCTTGGTTGCAGGTTTTTCTCCTTCATCACTTTAATTATGTCCTGCCACTCCCTTCTGGCTTGTAGAGTTTCTGCTGAGAGATCAGCTGTTATCCTGATGGGGATTCCCTTGTGTGTTATTTGTTGTTTTTGCCTTGCTGCTTTTAATTTGATTTCTTTGTGTTTAATTTTTGACAGATTAATTAATATGTGTCTTGGCGTATTTCTCCTTGGATTTATTCTGTATGGGACTCTCTGTGCCTCCTGGACTTGATTAACTATTTCCTTTCCCATATTAGGGAAGTTTTCAACTATAATCTCTTCAAATATTTTCTCAGTCCCTTTCTTTTTCTCTTCTTCTGGAACCCCTATAATTCGAATGTTGGTGCGTTTAATGTTGTCCCAGAGGTCTCTGAGACTGTCCTCTGTTCTTTTCATTCTTTTTTCTTTATTTTGCTCTGCAGCAGTTATTTCCACTATTTTATCTTCCACCTCACTTATCCGTTCTTCTGCCTCAGTTATTCTGCTATTGATCCCATCTAGAGTATTTTTCATTTCATTTATTGTGTTTTTAATCGATGCTTGATTCATCTTTAGTTCTTCTATGTCCTTGTTAACTGTTTCTTGCATTTTGTCTATTCTATTTCCAAGATTTTGGATCATGGAAATGGAATCTTGGATCATCTTTACTATCATTATTCTGAATTCTTTTTCAGGTAGACTGCCTATTACCTCTTCATTTGTTAGGTCTGGTAGGTTTTTATCTTGCTCCTTCACCTGCTGTGTGTTTTTCTGTCTTCTCATTTTGCTTATCTTCCTGTGTTTGGGATCTCCTTTTTGCAGGCTGCAGATTCGTAGTTCCCATTGTTTTTGGTGTCTGTCCCCAGTGGCTAAGGTTGTTTCAGTAGGTTGTGTAGGCTTCCTGGTGGGGGGGACTAGAGCCTGTGTTCTGGTGGTTGAGGCTCGATCTTGTCTTTCTGGTGGACAGGTCCACGTCTGGTGGTGTGTTTTGGGGTGCCTGTGGCCTTATTATGTTTTTAGGCAGCCTCTCTGCTAATGGGTGGGGTTGTGTTCTTGCCTTGCTAGTTGCTTGGCATAGGGTGACCAGCACTGTAGCTTGCTGGTCGTTGACTGATGCTGGGTGCTGGTGTTGAGATGGAGATCTCTGGGAGGTTTTCGCTGCTTGATATTATGTGGAGCTGGGAGGTCTCTTGTGGACCTGTGTCCTGAAGTTGGCCCTCCCACTTCAGAGGCACAGCACTGACTCCTGGCTGCAGCACCAAGAGCCTTTCATCTACCTGGCTCAGAATAAAAGGGAAAAATGCAGAAAGAAAGAAATAGTAGAAGAAAGAAAGAGAGAGAGAGAGAAAGGAAGAAGGAAAGAAAGGAAGGAAGAAAGAAAGAAAGAAAGAAAGGAGGGAGGGAGGGAGGAATGATGGAAAGGAGGGAGGGAAGGAGGAATGAAAGAAAAAGGATGAGTGAATGGAGGAAGGGAGGGAGGAAGGAAGGAAAGAAAGAAAGAAAGAAAGAAAGACAGGAGGGAGGGAGGGAGGAAGGAAAGAAAAAGAAAGAGTGAAAGGAATAAGGGAGGGAGGGAGGGAGGAAAGCAAGAGAGAAGGAAGGAAAGGAGGGGCGGAGGGAGGGAGGGAGGAAGGGAAGGTAGGAAAAAAAGAAAGAGCAGGTAAAGTAAAATAGAATATAGTAGCGTTATTAAAATTAAAAATTATTGAAAAAAAAACGGACAGATAGAACCCTGGGACATATGGTGGAAGCAAAGCTATACAGAGAAAATCTTATACAGAAGGATACACATACACATTCACAAAAAGAGAGCAGGGGGGGAAATCAAAAATCTTGTTCTCCAAGTCCACCTCCTCAATTTGGGATAATTCGTTGTAAAAAGAGGAAAAGGGCAAGAAGTCTGAAATCTTGCTCTCTAAGTCCACCTCCTTAATTTGGGATAATTCGTTGTAAAAAGAGGAAAAGGGGGGATAGTCTTAAATCTTGTCCTCAAAATCCACTTCCTCAATTTGGGATGATTCGCTGTCCATTCATGCACTCCACAGACGCAGGGCACATCAAGTGGACCGTGGAGCTTTAATCCGCTGCCTCCGAGGCTGCACAGAGAGATTTCCCTGTCTCTTCTCTGCTCTCACAGCTCCCGGGTCTCAGCCTTGGACCTGGCCCCGCCTCTGCGCGTAGGTCACCGGAGGGCGTCCGTTCTTCGCTCAGACAGGACGGGTTTAAAGGAGCTGCTGATTCGGGGGCTCTGGCTCACTCAGGCAGAGGGGAGGGAGGGGCGCGCAGTGTGGGGCGGGCCTGCGGCGGCAGAGGCCGGCGTGACGTTGCACCAGCCCGAGGCGCTCCGTGCGCTTTCCCGGGAAAGCCGTCCCTGGGTCCCGGGACCCCGACAGTGGCGGGCTGCACAGGCTCCCCGGAAGGCGGGGTGGACAGTGACCTGCGCTCGCACACAGGCCTTGTGGCGGCGGCAGCAGCAGCCCCAGGGTCCCACGCCCTTCTCCGGGGTCCGCGCCTTTATCCACGCCGCGCGCCCATCTCTGGTGCTTCTTTAAGCAGCTCTCTTAATGCCCTCTCCTCGCGCACCAGGAAACAAAAGGGAAGAAAATGTCTCTTGCCTCTTTGGCAGCTCCAGACTTTTTCCCCGGACTCCCTCCGGGCTAGCCGTGGTGCACTAACCCCTTCAGGCTCTCTTCCTGCCACCAGCCCCAGTCCTCTCCCTGCGCTCCGACTGAAACCCGATACCCGAGCCTCAGCTCCCAGCCCCGCCCACCCCGGCGGCCGAGCAGACAAGCCTCTCGGGCTGGTGTGTGCCTGAGGGCACCGATCCTCTGTGCCAGAATCTCTCCGCTTTGCCCTCCACACCCCTGTTGCTGTGCTCTCCTCCGCTACTCCGAAGCTTTCTCCCTCCGCCACCTGCAGTCTCCGCCCGCGAAGGTGCTTGTAGTGTGTGGAAACCTTTCCTCTTTCACGGCTCCCTCCCACTGGTGCAGGTCCCGTCCCTATCCTTTTGTCTCTGTTTATTCTTTTTTCTTTTGCCCTACCCAGGTATGTGGGGAGTTTCTTGCCTTTTGTGGGGTCTGAGGTCTTCTGTCAGCATTCAGTAGGTGTTCTGTAGGAGTTGTTCCACGTGTAGATGAATTTCTGATGTATCTGTGGGGAGGAAGGTGATCTCCGTGTCTTACTCTTCCGCCATCTTCCTCCGGGCTCTCCATTTTGTAGTCACTTTTTAAATATTCACTTTTGTTTCTCTATGAACTTTATACTTCCAGACCTTACAGGTAAATCCTTGAACATATTGTTTACCTCCAAAACGGACTGATGAAGTCACGGTTTAAAATCCATCCCACTGACGGTGACGGTGAACTTTCTCTCCTCCTGCTTATGCAGCTGTCATATACACATGGCCAATGAAGAACTCAAAATTATTTCTTCCTGCTTGAATTTAAGCTGTGAACTCCAGCCTCACTGCCCTAAATCGTCAGTGTTTAAGGTGGATACCTGTGAGATCTAGGCTGGCAAAAGGGAAGTGATGGAGCTTAAATGTACAACAGACAAATAGGTTGGTCTTTCTCTGCACAGTGCACAGAGAATAAGAGCTTTGTCCTGAGCTGGAAGGAGTCATTCTCTTACCTTGACCAGGCAGATGCCTGAACAGGCCACTCATATTTCCAACCTGGAAATTTCTAAAATTGTCAAACCACGGAAAACTTGCAAGAAAGCTTAGATCATTTGGGAGAATAAAACAAAAGAGGAAGAATGTAAGCTTTGGTGTGAGACTGACCTGGTGGGAATAGTGGCTTTACTACTTAACCAGCTGGGTGACCTTGGGCAAGTTTCCTAATCTCAGTTTCCCCTTCCATAATATGGGGGAAAATAATGCCTATTTTATAGGGTTGTTGGGAGGAGTAAAAACTATAATGTATGAAAGTCACAGCATGGAATTAGAAAAGAACACAGCATGGTACATTAGAAAAATTCAATGGGTGTTAGAGGTTATTATTATTTGATTGCAAATAACTGTTTTAATTCATCTATTGAATATTTTTATTTGCTAAAATGTTATGAGCTTTATAGTCATAGAATAAAAATCTAGGTTATTCCACCTACTTACAGCAATGTTTTCTAGGATTATTTTTTCCCCCTCCTCTTTTATTGTTGATCAATTATATTAAATGCTTGCTCAGCTATGAACAGCTTCCAAGTCATAACTGTGAGTCTTTGGATGAGTATGTGAGATTGAGCCCCCACGGACATGGGGACATAAGTTGCAGGCTTCCTTAACCACCCCTCAACTTCCCCTAGTTGTGAACTGATCAGAATTCAAATAAAATACTTTTTTCACTCATGCTCTATTACAATATTTCATTTCTGTTATCATAACACAGTACACACTAGTGGCTTCAGAGTGTAATTTAACCTAACACATTTTTTTCTTAATTGAGCACCTGTGATGACCAGTGCACCATATGTAAGGGGCTAGAATAGATCATCAGAACATAGCCTCTTCCTTCCAAGAGGGTTCATTCTAGAAGGGTGAAATAAAATGATACCCAAATGACTGAAATAGAAGATGAGATAGCATGTGAGAAAAATAAAAATCCTTAGGAATTATTATATACCAAGGGGATGAGAAACAGCTTCTATGAAATGGCATTTGGCATAAGCCTTAATGTATGCTTAGGCTCTCATTAAATTGGAAAAAATGGGATGGGTTTGGTGGGGGGGAAGAATAGGTACAAAAGAAAGGACAATTCAGGCAGTGGAAAATTTATGTATAGGGAACTGTAGATGTAAATCATATTGTAAAGGATATTAAATGCTTAAGTAAGATTTGGTCCTGAAATTATAAGCAATGTTAAATACTAGAAGTGTTTGAACAAGATTTTTTTTTTTTGCCTTAAAAAGATAAACCTGATAGCAATGTGAAAGTAATATTGTAATGGAGATTGATGAGATATTAGGACATCAACAGAATTTTATTTCAGGAAATAATTAACAAGAGCCTGAACCATAAGCTCCCAGGTGATACTACGCAGTTCTCTGGATAAAATATCTATTACAGAACTTTGTTCAGTTAGGTACTTAATTTTGAAGGGGGTGGATGCATTCATAATAAATAGCCTGGCCATCTCTTCCTTTCACGAATGCTAACTACTTATCACATTCTCTTTCCCATATACTGATGGAATAGCCTAAGATGGCCACTCTGTCTTACCTTGTCCCTTCAATACAGCACTAGGAGCTGGGCATTGTACCCTCTGCTTTGCATTAGGAGCTGGGCATGGTACCCTCTGCTTTTCTGCACTGCAGAGGAAATGGGGATCAGAGATCAGGCCTGTAACTGACTCCATCCCCACAGGCTCTTTTCTGAGCTGTTATTACAGGCTGTGTAAGGCCATAGGCAGCCATGAAATATGTCTCCTTTTCTCCATTCCTGGGAAAATAACCAAAATTTTCTACTTTTATAAAGCACTTTTTCTCCAATGGACTCAAAATGTGCTTTTAATAATCCTTTCAATCACCCTCTGAAAGAATATTTTATACAAGAATCATCATGCTGTCTTTACAGATTGGGAAAACTGAGCAGAGAGATTGTCTTGCCTGAGGCCACGTAGCAAGCTTATTTTAGAGCCAGGAATAATCATCTTTACTGTTTCTCCAATGCCTTAGCACAAGGCTGCATCACTGTGAGTACAGTCCTTGTGAACTGTGTCAAAGGCAGTAAGTATTAATGATACGCACGTTCTACATGCTGATAAATATAACCAATATGATGACTGTCATAGATGAGAACGAAGTTCCCTAAGAGGAAAATCACTGGGTTGTACTCTTATCTCTCCCTTTTCCTCATATATATAACTTATTTATAAACTTCTTATGTAATCTATTCTCAGCCTTTAAGTTTTTACTTATTTTATCCAATTCCTCACCAAAGCTAAAGTTTGCACAGTTTAAGATCCTACCCAATGGAACAGCATGCTTCTCAGAATCACATAATATACTTTTTCTTACCTTGTGGTTCTCACAATAAAAAAGGACAAAAAATGTTGTAAGCCCCAGATATATTACTTAATGAATTTGGTAGTTATATTAGTTAGAGAGGCTCTAGATCATAAGTAACAGGATACCCAACTACCAGGAATATAAACCATAAAGATAATTATTGTTTGTTCAATAAGAAGTGTGGATGGGGCTTCCCTGGTGGTGCAGTGGTTGAGAGTCCGCCTGCCGATGCAGGGGACACGGGTTCGTGACCTGGTCCGGGAAGATCCCACATGTCGCGTTGCGGCTGGGCCTGTGAGCCATGGCCGCTGAGCCTGCATGTCCGGAGCCTGTGCTCCGCAACGGAGAGGCCACAACAGTGAGAGGCCCGCGTACAGAAAAAAAAAAAAAAAAAGGAAGTGTGGAAGTAGGTGATCTCTGGATTGATTCAGCAACATAATGATGTCATCACGTACTCAGGCTCCTGGACTGCAGCCTTTTCCATAATGACTCTTCTTATTACCTTATTGTGGTAAGAGGGCTGCTTTGATCAGGCAGCAAATCCTTGTTCAAAAAGGGAAGAAGTGGTAAGTGGTAGTACCAGCAACCATCAGGTATCTATCTCTTTCACCAGGAAACAAGAATATTTACCAGAAGCTTTCTAGAAGAATTCTTTTTCTGTCTCATTGACTAGATCTAGATCATGAGGCCACCTCTAGCTTAAAGAAAAGCTAGAAAAAGATTATCTTGGCTTTACAAACAAGAGGAAGAAAGAAAAATGGGGATGGAAACCAGGTGTCAATCACAATTCTTATGTCAATGGAGATTTGTAAAACAGTATACAAGTTCTTGACTTTATTTTTGTAAAGCTACTTTTTGGGTAAAGCAAAATAATAATCGGAAAGAAATCAGAGAAATGAAGGAAATAAGGGTAATGGAGAAATGCTGAAGTGAAATGACAACAAAAACAAGAGAGAGAGAGAGAAATTTGATATAACTGGATAAGCTAAAAGGTGTCTTTTACGAGAAAAATTCTGAAACACTTAAAATATTCTGTGAAAATCACAGAGAGAAATGGGGCATGTAATTCAGCTTATCTGAGCTCACAATTTGAGCTCTTAATTTTTTTTACTCCTCCTTTAATAATAATGTCATGGCCAGGATCATTTTTTTAAATTGGATTATAATTGCTTTACAATGTTGTGTTAGTTTCTGCTGTACAATGAAGTGAATCAGCTATATATATACATATCTCCTCCCTCTTGGACTTCCCTCTCACCCCACCCCACCCCCATCCCACCCATCTAGGTCATCACAGAACACCAAGCTGAGCTTCCTGTGCTTTATAGCAGGTTCTCACTAGCTATCAGATAGTTTCATGTGGTATTACTTATACCCTTTCCATAAAATAACCCTTAAATTGTCAATCATTCAGGAAAACATTGGAAATGAATATAGAAAAGCTCACTTAATTTTCTTGTTTACAATATCTGCTTCAAGTACACCTAAGAGGTTCTTGATATCTAGGCATAACTGGGGCCTCAGCAGAAAATTGAGTTTTCTGCCTACAGACCCTAGGAGTCAAGAATTTTCCCCTGGGTGGCCGTAGCTCAAGGACTGACCAATTCATCAGCATTCAACAAAACTCCAATTGGCAACAGTGCAAGGCATAGCAAGAAAGCATTTTGAATGGCACCTCAGAGTTGATAATGTAATAATTTTGAATTGCTACTGCCACTCTGCTGTATGTATTTTAAGTAAAAGTAGCTTATTTTTCAGCCATGTCCTTTAGCAAGTCAATCTAGAGTGGCACAAGGTTATAAATTTAATAGATAAAATAAGTAATGTTGTCCATTGTGATGTCTTGATGCCAGGCACAATAAATGCTCTTTCTCATTTTCCTAAGGTCCAGTAAGTGATAAGTGTTCTCCCTGGTAGGGAGAAATTGGGCTGAACTGCTGGTCCTCTAAGCTGTTTGTATCTACTCCTCTGATCATCAGCAACACAGTAACAAACCTGTATGGATCAATTCTAATGTGTCACGTCCTGTACTAAGTACTTTATGTGTCTCTTATTCCTCACAATAACTCTGTAAGGTAGAAAACATTATCCCATTTTACAGATAAGAAAAGTGAAGGTTAAATATACCAAGTAACTTGTCTACAATAATCCATCTTGTCATTTGTCACAAGGGCTAGCTTTAAGATGAGTTATGTAATCAGTCTATTTCTACCAAAGCCACTGTACTCTATACCAATACTCTATAAGAAAGCTTTCTTTCTGTATTCTAGCCTTCTAGGGACACTAGAACCCTCTCAATCCAGAAGACAAAGACACACCTAATGTAAGAATATGTTTCAGATAGTATAGGGTTTTTGCCATAGTGCAGATTCCTAATAAAGGGTTATTCAGTTGAAATGCACTCTTTAGCTGCTTGTGTATCTTTTTAAATCTTCCAACAAGCCTTGTCTTCTTAAAATAAAAATTAATGCAGAGGAATGGAGGGACAGGGGCAGTTCAAGTTACTGTCACCAGGAAGCCTTACAGACTGTCTGCCATGAGGTATATTCTCTAACAATGCAGACCCATGGTTATGGGAAACCAAGTGGAGTCAAACAGTTCATAGCTTAATTGCCTCCTAAGTTTTTATAGCACCAAGAAAAGGCTTGACCCTACCAAGCAAGCTGGCAGGAAAATATGTCTTCTGAAAGCCTTCTGACCTTGAAGCACTCATCTCAGAAAATTTCTTCCACCCATAGGCAGACATGTTTATCTATCATCCTGTGTGTGAAAGAAGATGAATCTATGAAGACAAGTTTCACTAAAAGAATTATAGATTAAAAAAAAAACACACACAAAACACTTGGGTGCATTTGCAGCCCATTTCTTATTTCCAAAGGAATCTCATGGGAAAAGCCATGGAAAATGCCACAGTGATAGTATTTCCAGGGCTTAATTCCCTAGCTATCTATACATCCAAGGGATATGTGGCTTCTAAGGAATATCTGAGTGCCAAACAGCAATTAATATTCATTTTCAAAACAGTATAAAAGTTTCAACAAATAATGACTCAGGTTTATCAAAATAATATTAACTTATTAAAATAATATTAACTTATTAATGTACCCATTCATTATTTTTATGAGATTTTGTATCTCTTGTTCTTCACCTTTAAAAAATACTTTTTAAAAATGCCATGTCCCTGTGTACCCACACACATACACTCACACATATAGGTATCTATTTAGTTAAAAGAGCAATATTTTGGAAGTCCTACTTGTGCTACTTCCGGTGATATGATGTTTTGCAGTCACATTTTACCTGATTCAACTGTTTCTCCTCTTATGTAAAACTGAGGTAGCAGTACTGTCTACATTTGATTGTCATTATTCGAGGTAGATATGTTCTATACAGTTGCCACAAATACTAAAGGAGCAAATACTGTACCAATGCTCCTAGAGAAAATATAGGGTTTGGTTGCTGTGAGTCTGGTCACACTTCCATCAACCAATGAATATTAAACTTTTTTATGTTTGTTTCTGTTTAAAGATACCTGATTTAATATACACTGATGATTCATCGACTTTGAACTTATGGACAACAACAGCACTCTAATTCCTGAGTGAAGCTTTTTTGACTGAAGCTTTTCTAACACGTATTTTTCTCCATAAGGCACATCACAACCTTCTTGTAGTTAGGAATAGTAGACAGCACTGTGTTCGTTATCCTTATTAAACAACAAAATCACCAACTAAAAGCACAAAGGTGTGAAACACATGATACAAAATGAAATAGACCTCAAAAGGGACATGTTTCCATCTGAGAGCCAAAACAAGAAGGCAGGGCCATAGTCTTGATGAGCCTCAGCTGGGAATGGTAGCCTGGGGCAACTAAAATTTTTACCACTACATGAATGTATGTGAATGGCCTTCAAACTGCTAAGAGTATTAACTTTGGGGTTGCAAATAAATTTTAGAAAGTAGGTGAATGTGCAAATACAGAATTGGCTAATAATGAAGATTAACTATACTTGGGAATGTTAAAAATCAAATTCTACTTTCCTTAGATATAAATCTTTAGATTAAATAGAAGTCCTGGAAGATATTTGTCATTAACATGCCAAAGGTGTGTAGACCTCCTGTTCTAATTTTTGCATGATCCTAGGTCTCAGAAGATGAAGAGGACTAACAGGCACGTGAAAAGATGCTCAACATCACTAATTATTATAGGAATGCAAATCAAAACAACGAGATATAACTTCACACCAATCAGAATGACCATCATCAAAAAGTCTACAAAAAACAAATGTTGGCAAGGATGTGGAGAAAAGGGAACCCTCCTACACTGTTGATGGGAATGTAAATTGGTACAGCCACTATGGAGAACAGCATAGAGGTTCCTTAAAAAACTAAAAATAGACCTACCATATGATCCAGGAATCCTACTCCTGGGCATATATCTGTAGAAAAACATAACTCTAAAAGATACATGCACCCCAATGTTTATTGCTGCACTATTTACAATAGCCAAGACATGGAAGCAACCTAAATGTCCATCGACAGATGAATAAAGAAGATGTGAGATATATATATATATACACACACACATGCACACACAAGTGGAATATTACTCAGCCATAAAAAAGAAATAATGCCATTTGCAGCAACATGGATGGACCTACAGATTACCATACTAAGTGAAATAAGCCAGAGAAAGACAAATATCATATGATATCACTTATATGTGAAATCTAAAAAAAAAGAAAATGATACAAATGAACTTATTTACAAAACAGAAATAGATCCACAGACATAGAAAACAAACTTATGGTTACCAAAGGGGAAAGGAGGGGGGATAAATTAGGGGCTTGAGATTAACATATACACACTACTATATATAAAATATATAACCAACAAGGACCTACTGTATAGCACAGGGAACTATACTCAATATTGTGTAATAACCTATAAGGGAAATGAATCTGAAAAAGATTATATATATATATATATATATATATATATATATATATAAAACCGAATCACTTTGTGGTACACCTGAATCTAACACAACATTGTAAGTCAATTATACTTCAATAAAAAAAAAATACTGAATCACTATGCTGTATACCTGAAACTAATATAATACTGTAAATCAACTATACTTCAAAACTATACTTAAAAAACAAAGATGAAGAGAAGGCAGGCTCCAACAAAGACTGATGAAGATGCTGATTTGCAAGGGTCCACGGAGCCAAAGCAAGAACAAAAAGGCTGATTCTGAATTGTTTATGTTATGTTGGTTCTAAATGACTTTCATTCATTTATTCAGCAAACAATTTAATATCATAGGAAATTTGTCAGGCAGCAGGTACAAAAAAAGAATACAATATAGCCACTCCCTTCCGAGACTGTTCTCAGCTTCTTGGGAAATGTACATAGGCCAGACTTTTGTAGCTCTGTCTGCTCATGCAGGAAATGGAAATGCAGGCTTGTATTTGCTTCCATGTTTATCTTCTCAGACTAGTCTGTACTGCTAGACAGATCACACTGGGAAAGTGGGGTGAAGATTAAAGCAAAACAATGAGTATCCCTCCTCCCCTGAGGATTAGTAGAGGCTAAAAAGCATGTGAGAGCAAGAGAGAAATTGTCAGAGAATATATTCATGTTACCCCATTATTATTGATGATGATGGGAACAAAGTTACATCATTATAAGTCACTAGGTTCATGTTTTTCTTTGAATGAACAACCATTTTGAAGAAGCACCATAGATTAAATTTAGAAGGCTAATGTTCTTTATGACATGCTGAAAATAGCTGGCATGTGCTCTCCCCTATAGTTTAAGGATTTCAGACCATCAATACAACCAGATAACAAAGCATTTATCATACCTCTGCTAACAGAAAGTAAGTTGAAATTCAACGCTGCTACAAATAATTTATATTCCTAGAACTGAATTTTTAATGTATAAAATTAAGAACCAGCAACATAAGTTCATTTGTAGATGATCTGAGTCTGAACGTACTGCATTGAAAGTGATTCACATCTTCTCAAACTCGCATTGTCAATGGTGGTAGCATCATCAATCATTCCAGTCAGTATGTGACAGAAAAGAGTTTTAAATCATATCTTAAAGTCAGTTTTTCATCATCCTTTTCTTAACCCTAACTATCCAGTTCTCAAGAGTTGGATATCATGCATAGTTTTATCCTTATTTTAATTGTGTTCTATTTTAACTGGTTTTAGGATATTCATTGTAATCTATCATTAATTTCATCTTTTCTTCTTGATAATATAAAAAAAGCGAACTGGTAACAGAGGAAGTAAGTGTCCCATTTTTTCTCATGTTAAGAGAATGCTGGCACATTTGTAGGTTCTCTGCACGTGGGAATAGCATTTCTCACTTTGGTAAATATTCAAATTCTGAGGAGAAGAGCTCAAATCAGAAATCATGTGACTATAGCTTTATCACGGCAATACCGTTAGCACATGTTCACCTACACACCATTCAGTATGTAAGCATTTATTAAGGGTCTGCTACTTTCTAGGTACTGTGCTGAAATAATGCTGCTATTAGGAAACCATTGGACCACATTGCCTAAGTTGAATAGATTCTAGGTGGAGTTTCATCATGTATTCATTGATTAATACTGCCACATATATCTCACCTAAAATGAAAGAATGGAAAGGAAACTCACATTTTGAGTGCTGACTATATGTTGGACACCATATCAGAAGTTTTTACAAGTGATCTCATTTAACCGTGGAAGGAAGGTCATCCAAACTTCACTGATGAAGAAGGTGAGTCTCAAAGAGGATAAACACATTTGACCAGTGACGTGCAATTTTACAGTGGTAGAGCTGGAAATGAAATCCAGTTTAATCTGAACTCTACTCCATTCCACTCTTCTTTGGTCTTTAGAGTTATGAAGACTTCCCTATCTTCAGGAATCCACTAAAGCAGACACCCTTAAGGGGACAATACCCCATGTTCCTACCAAGGAGGGGATGCCTTCATTTTCAGTCAGTGCTTCAAGAAGAATCCACTGTCACCTGTATGCTAGAATAAAAGCCAAGAATAGCATCATAGCTGGATGAGAGATCAAGGGCCTAAGGTAAAGAAAATTTAAAGTTCTCTTATTTCCACTGTTACCAAAGACCAGCCTGGTCTATAATTCTTCTTTCCTGATATTTTCTTACAGTGGATTTACCAGAAACAGATACATTGATGAGCTATATAAACCTATAAAATTCCTGAGGAAAAAAATAGTGTTTGCCCCCTTGTGGAATACTGACATACATAACTCCCAAAGTCCCTGGGAAATAATAGGTGATCGTATTTCTCATGGGCTTATATTTCTTTTGTTTCGTTGATTGCAAATGGCTTTGAGTCTAGACTCCCCAATGAATTCTCCAAGTGTTTTTCTTCTGTGTAAAACATGAAATTGTCAAGCGTACAGGACTACACAGTTCACTGAAGTCATTGATTCCTGCATTTATTTCTTCCAGATTTCAAATCTATTGTTCATGCTGCTTGTCATATAAGGTTGACATGTGTCACAAGATGCTGCTACATACTGAAGTGATGCATAGCCATCAGACAAAACTTTGAAAGAATAGTGTATTTTAAATGCCTCTCTGTTTAGTTTGATGTACTTAGAAAACTGCCAAAAAATCAACATTTACGGAAGTAATATAAAGAAAACAAAGATATTTCTAATACAGACCCAGAAAAGCTAATAAATAACAAAAATCCAAAAGAGAGAGTTTCCAGCCGACTTTAAATACATAGAATTAACAACATTTATTAAAATATCATTGAAAGGGTTGGTTGCTAATATCCTTTCAACTCTCTTGACATCTTACAGTCTTCTATTTTGGTCCCCTCAGATTCTTATTTAATTGTGGTGCTGATTTTCTCTGAGCTATTGGGAGATCCCTTCGTTTACCAAGGATCAATTTTTCTCATTTTTTAAATCTTGCTTGTCCTCTGGAAATTATTATCAGCCAAAGGAAATTAGAACAGGAAGAAGAAAGTCATTTTTATCCAATAGCACAACATTTATTCACATATTTCTGTATTAAGATGAATATATATTCTACATATATAGCTAAAACAATATTACTGAGTTATATTAATAGAATAATGTTGGTACAAGGTAAGTGGCAGGCCTTGCCATAGCGTGGTGACCCATGGTCTGGGTAAAAAATCTAGATAGACTACAGATCAAGAGAGCTAAGTCACCATCTCTGCTTCACTGTGAAGGTGCATAAAGTAAAAATAAAGATTCATCATGCCACACTCCCTTCTCTATCCTAACACGCACAGATGCACATACATACTATTATCTGAACTATGTCTCATACAGAAGCAGAGATAAAATGCTGGCACAATCTTCTCATTGGGCAAATTTCTTTGTGCAGATTGGACATGGTGAAACAAGGAAAAGATGGGTTAAATATTAATAAGTTGGAAAAATATAGCATTCCTTCTAACAACACCTTAGATGTTATTTTTCTATATTAATAGGAGTGTTCCTACTTGACACTTGGCTTTGAGTTATTCAGAAAGACAGCTGTGAAATTCATTCATCCCATGTGGCTTACATGGCTGTGTATTCAGTGCCCTCTAATCTCTTCTGTCTCAAGTCTTGCCACTTGCCCTCATTATTTCTGCTACACAATTACTAATTTCTGATACATAATTACACTATTATGTTGAGCTATATGAAATTGCCAATATTGAAACTTTTAGACTATAAAAATAGCAATTTGATGTTCCAGCCCATAATTCAATTTACCCACCTCACCACATCACCTCTCTCTGGACCCTAGCCTTTGCTTGGGTTAGCTTTTCTTCACTTGCCTTCCCATACTCAGTCCCTTCCTACATTTTCTTGGCTAACTCTGATTCATTCTTTAGGTCTCTGCTTCTAAGCCTCTTTCTCTAGCAAACTTTTCACTGAAAAAAATGGGTTCTGTGTTCTTCCTAATCAGAATATATATATATAGGATTCAACCTTTGCTGTTCTCATATATAGCTATCTACAGCATCCACTGTTTGGAACATAGACCCACTGAATCCCTCTATCTGCTTTATTATTCTGTTGCTGACAACTTACCCCATGCTGGAAATACTTGCATAGGTTGGGGATTTTTTCATTCTTCATGGTAATTAAAGTTTATTTCGATGGCATTACCTTCCTCACCCAGATAAACAATCACAACTACCTGCTGCAAATGTGTTATTCTCCAAATTGGATAAATTCCCCAACCTCTAGACTTTCTGCTCAAAACTAGCAGAAACAGTTTTTATTAAAGTCATAGGGAAAGCTATATTTTTCACCTTATTAGTCACCAGTACAAGTCCAGATGCTGTCAGTCCCTAATCTGATTTTTACTGATATGGACTGAATATCTTCAGACGCTAGGATGATTCAGAAAAACAGCCCCACAAGATGCTATTATAGATCCAAATATTATTCCTACTGTTGCCTGAGCTTGAATTCTTTGAACTGGATAAACCTCTCCTAACTAGGCAAAAATCCTTTGCTGATTTTTAAGGAGCATTTCTAATACATTCCCAGTAGATCGACAGTAGTATAGACATGACATTTTACTTTTATTTTCAGGAAAAGGGGTCACCATAGGAGGATATCAATTATTGATGTAGAAGAAAAAGACAACCTAAAGGTCTTCTTCTAAGAAAATATATCTTGAGATGAACTTTTAATCTAATTACTATTAGACTAGGGCTATAGACTGAAGCAAAGATACAGGGCAATACTGAAATCTGGACAATGAAACAATTTGGACTACTAACAAAGTAGTTACACTTCAGGTTATTTACACTAATCCCTTAATATTTAGGGTAAAAGAGCCACTAACTTTAGTGCAGTTATAAACAAAGTTTAGTGCCCAGAAAAAAAGTAAAATTTCACCTATATAGAAACATAACCTTTCCCTGAAATATATTGATAGACATACCAAAATTACAAAGAAATGAGTTCTAGGACTACATGTTTCACATCAAAATCAAACCTGATTAAAGTAAAGTGTATTCATTTATTTCATTCAACAACTATCTATCAATGTTAACCAAGTACCTACCACCATACTGGGCACTGAGAAGACAAGGGCAATGAATAGAAACTGATACACAGAAGTGTTTGGTCTAGTAGGGAGTAAGAATAAACAAATAAAAAGGAGAATGTAACTAACAAGTACCATAATCCATCACTCCACCAATTGTGAAACATGTCAAGAATCTAGAAGGACACATTTCTGTAGTACCTCGGCAGACCACACAAATTCACGGCATAGTCTTAAATCGTCCATCACATTGATTTGCTTCCACCAACTAATATATTTCACCAACAAGCAAAGAGTTAAGAAAGCCATCTCAACCACAATATTTGGCCAGACCACAGAGTTCAGGTTTTTGTTAGTTGTTGTTGTTTAATGGCTTCTGATTAATTATCTACAGAGATGCACCAGGGGTAGATAAATGTTACTGAGGTTTATGCTCAGGATCATTTTTCTATGCCTTGACTTTCTGAAGGTTCATGGCAGTTTCCTTTCTGTCTAACCCCAACTCCTCCCCCACACACTTCAAAGAGCTTAAAATTAAAAGGCCTTTCACGTGGTGGTGAATTATAACAGTAATGATCAAAATCACCTGACTATCCAGAAGAGCTAATTAAAAAGGATTATTGTATTATAATATAATAAAAGAAAGCAGCATGCAGAGGGAACTGAATAGGGAACTCTAGGTATACATTTTAACCAAAGACAAGATTGATTCCTTTTTTTTTCCTGGAACTAAAGCTCTTGAGATAGACTTAATTCTTATACAGAAAAACCCAGGCTGAGAAAGAGATTTCTTAAATCAGGAGGGAACTTTTTTCAGGTGACCTTTGAACTTGTAGAGCTGAACCTATCAATGGGGTCAATTCCATTGTACCTTCAAAGTAGATATGGTTAGTTTTTCAATTTAAAGTGAGCACTTACCTTTAATACCAAGTGCCACCAGTAATGTAGAATGGGATTATGCCCAAAAGGTGAAATAAGACCTTCTAAATCTCAAACACTTTGAGGTTGAAAACTTATTTGTGTCATCTACTGCACATTTTTTTAGGGGAGTGTGTGTGTATTTTATCTTTTTCTAAGAAGTAAAAATAAAAACATGTAAGTTCATAACCTGGAGAAGAGACAATACCCTTGCCAACACTGTCAACATAAAATAAGATTTCACGTGTCAGATGATCCTGGCTGATGTGCTAAGTTGTTACACTTTGAAAATCCATGACATGGACTTCCTCTCTGGCCAAGATGGATTAAGAGGAACCATATTTACCTTCCTGACTAAAACAACTAAAAATCTAGACTAAATAATTAAAAGAATAGTTTTTAGACATTAACCATCAAGCAGTGCAGAACTGTGATTCCTAAGGGAACAAAACAAACAAGGTGAGCCCTGAGGTTACTCCAGCTTACCTTCTTGAAAAAGTTTGCTAAAGCACCTGGAAAGGTACCAGATAAAGCCTGACTGTCTCACTTAAATGAGGAGACAGAGCTGGGGGTCCAGGGGAAACCAGGTGGCTTTGAAGAGCAGATGACTCAAAGGCAAGGAGATGCACAAATAGTAAACTCCAAAGATCTACACAACTCCCAAACCAGTCTTAGTATTGACTAACTCATGAGTGTAAGGAAATGACTTGAGGCCAGGATTAGGGGAAATATCCCTCAGAGTTTACACAGGGCTGGAAATAATTCATATTGCCACCAGCCAGAATGACAAAAATTCTTGTAATTCACAAGATATCAGGTACAGTATTCAGAGTGGGCTACAGAGTGCCTCATTAATGGGGAAAAACACCTAACAAATCTGAAAAGACCTGGTCCCACCTAACAAATCTGAGAAAACCTAAAGGGATCAAGAGATTTAATGATGTCCTAGAACAAAGTCTTAGAATATTTAGAGGAATACAAAAATATCCAGCAGCTAATAAGGAAAACTTCAGTTTTGGTTGATACCCAAAGTATCCAATCAAAAATTACTCAGCATGCAAAGAAGCTAGAGAATACAGCCCAGAGCAAGGAGGAAAATAAATTGATAGAAACAGATGCAGAAAACACACAAATGATAGAATCTTTAGGCAAGGACATCAAACCACTTATTAAACAGCCATTTGAACTATGTTACATATATTCTAGAAGGTAGAAGGAAGATTGAGCTTGCTAAGTAGAGACATACACCCAAATCAAACTTCTGATAATGAGAACTATGGTATCTGAGAGGAAAAACACACGGGGTGGGATGAGCCGCAGATTTAAACAATCTTCTGCACTGTTTATCTAAAGACATAGGAATAGCTACTATTCAAAATGAAATACAAATTGGAAAAAAAGAAAAAGAGGAATATAAAAAAAAGGACTAGAGCCTCAGTGAGCTAGGAGACAACTTCAGGCTGTCAGTAAACATGCAATTGGAGTTTCCAAAGGTGAAGAGAAAAATATTTGAAGAAGGGCTTCCCTGGTGGTACAGTGGTTGAGAGTCCGCCTGTCGATGCAGGGGACACGGGTTCATGCCCCGGTCCGGAAGGATCCCACATGCCGCGGAGTGGCTGGGCCCGTGAGCCATGGCCGCTGAGCCTGCACGTCTGGAGCCTGTGCTCCGCAACAGGAGAGGCCACAGCAGTGAGAGGCCCGAGTACTGCAAAAAAAAAAAAAAAAAAAAAAAAAAATTGGAGAAATAATAGTCAAAAAAGTTCCTAATTTTATATAAACTGTAAACCCACTGCTCCAAAATTTTCAATAAACCCCTAGTACTAGAAACATGAAGAAAACTAACTATTCAAGGGTAATATAATTAAATTGCTTAAAAAGTGACCATGAGAAAATCTTAAAAGCACACAGTTTGTACAGAGGAACAAAGAATGATAGTATGTTTTTCATTTGAAACAGTGCAATCCAAAATGCAGTGGAGCGGTATCTATAAAGTGGGAAGAAAAAATATATCATCCTAGTATTCTACACATAGTCAAATTATTTTTCAAAAATGAAAGAGAAATAATTACTTTTCCAGACATCAAAGTGTTGAAAGAAATCTTCACGGGCAGATTTGCAGTGCAACTAACGTTAAAGGAAGCCCTTCAGACTGAAAGAAATTATACCAAACCGAAATACAGATCTATGCAAAGGAATGAAGAATACTTTAAGGAGATGAACCTTCTGAATCGTGTAAAAGGATACTAAAAATTGAGACACCAATACGATACTAAATCACTAGATTCCCATGTGCAACATTTATAATGGAAATGGTCAAGGGTTACTTTTGTGATTTTTGCACCCTCAGCAAGTTAGGACGTGAAAAGTGGTCAGTGACTTAGGAGAATGAATTTGTTGCAGACCGTTTTGAGAGAGATTTTTGCCACATTGGTCCCCACCACCTCCTTTGGTAGGGAACATAGAGTACTTTCCATTGTTCCTCAAGCCTGGGGAAAGGAGGTGTCTGGAAACACTTGGAGAGTTTGGAGTTGGATTCATGGAGGATTTTTTCCCTAACTCACACTTGATAAATGTCAGCTAACACTGCAGAATAGAGTTCATATAGTTTTTCCTGACTCCCAAGTTTCTCAAGCAAGGGTGATGTGGATGTTTCCTAGGGTAAGCATGAACTACAAGGAAGAGGGCCAGTATGACCTGATCTTGGGTGCTGTTCTATAGAACAACCTATAGAATTGGATGTTCTACAGAACAACCAGTAGCAAGTACATGGAAGTAGAAGTGAACACCAGATTCCAGAAAAAGGTGTTGCAAGCAACTATCTGGAAGAGAGAGGCATCTGCCCAGGCTGAGAACTGCAGGAAAGTAATCTGTAAGGCAGCAGTGGGAATTCATGAACGTGCCCTAATGCCATCCTTAACCATCTGCTAAACTAAAAGAATGCAAAATCACTCAGCCAAGAATCACCCTATCCTTTTTCTCTCTCATCAACTTTCTCCATCTGCTATAATTTTATGAGGACACAAAACAAAAGCTACCAAGTGGGGCAGGAGTTGTGTGGAGATAAAAAGCAAAAATCAACCACACTTCTTCCTGGAAGGCAGAAAGCCACTGGCTACACATCAAAACACAGGAAGGGTAAGAAGTTGTACCTTTGAATAAGATTGTGTTACACTCCCTAAAATATCAAAAAATACCCTCTTTAAAAAAAAACAGTAAAGCTAAGTTTATTAAGGGGGAAAATTAGGCTTTTCATCCTTTTCTAAATGTTATTTTGAAATCTGTTGAGTTTTAAAATACATATATCTATTTGTAGGTGTACGGACAATTTTTAGAGGTACATAGCAGGAAATGCTAAGTGGCTACTTCTAGAGAAAAAGACCAAGCATTGAGGATAGAGAAGAGTCTTCCTTACATATATTATATAGTGTTTGAGCCTTTTTCTTTCCTTACCATGTGGCATTGTGGTCTTCCTGCCGTTCCCCACTTCCTACCAAGAGAACCCTGATTTTGTTCAGGACAGCGGTGTGTCCAGCCCCAAGTGATGGATTTCAAATGTACGTTAGTCATAACAATTATATCATGACTACATATTTGGCAATGAGTCATGACAATTATGTTCCCTGATTTCCAAGCCCCATTGAAATGAGGGGGAGCACGCAATTTACTTCTACAAAAAAATCATCTATAAGTAGACTACATGGCACAGCCTTTTCCCTTTCTCCTCTCTTCTTGCCATAAATGCCTAACTGCTGGCTGGAGCTGGAGCACACATATTAACGTACTGGGAAAGGACAAAAGAATCACAGACACTCTGATCCTTACATTGTGGAACCGTAAATCAAAGCCAGAACCTCCTGACCTCTTGTTATCTAAGATCACAAATACGTGCCTACCAGCTTCAGCAGATCACTTGAAAGATTGTTAGAAATGCAGAAGCTCAGGCCTCACCCCAGACCTACTGAATCTGAAACAGCATGTTATTGACAAGATTCTAGGTGATTCATGGACACGTCAGAGTACGATAATCACTGCTCTACAAAAAAAAATAACCCCGTTTGATTAAGTTGTTCTCAGGTATAATGTTAACTGGAGCTGAAATTATTTTAATCATATGTATGTTTTGCATTCTCAATTTTTTTAAAAACTACTTTAAAATATAAACGTGTGATATAATAAAAAAGTTATGTACACTTTAAAAAATGTTAAGGCCCATTTTTTATTTCCTTTTAGCATAGGTACTGAAGAGTAAAAAACTAGTAATGATAAGTGAGGTTTCTATTGCTTTCAGGATGAAAAAAACTTCAAATTAATTTCAAACGCTGAAGTTTTAATCTGTGGAACATCCTGTATTAAAGCTGTGGCTTAATATTAAAAAGGCTTCAATAATGAGATGATTTATAGATATAATAACTTTTTAAAAATTTGTCAAATTGTTCTTATTTACTCTAGATTTGAATTTTATCAAATATAAGCTGTGCAATAATTCTATCAAAGTAGGCTCTTTGTATATACAGTTGATTTTTTTTGGGGGGGGGGCTAGTGTTTAAACCCTAGATGCTAACCAAAATGCACACACTGAAATCACCTGCATTTGGTAAAAACAAGCTCACACCACTAGCATTTTCCATTTCTGCTCACTGTTCAATTGAACCGTTTATGTATCCTGGCTCTGCTGTAAAGAAATTTGGGGCTCAAATCCCAGGATTGACTCCACTGCAACAGGATTGTCAGCTACAGAATTCTGTAAAATTTTCTTTCCTTCTACATTTATTTAACTCAAAGATTTGAAGTCTCAGTGCCAAAAGTTTTACACTAACAAAAACTTCACAGGATAACTAAGAGACTCAGAAAGTGGTGACTGAATCAATCATTTTCATGCCCGGATTCTGAACATATCTGTAGAATAGAAAATGAATCTATCTGATAAACCAAAAAGCTATACAGTGTAGTCTATAAATACATTTTATACACGTGCATGCAAGGCTGAAGTGGAACAAGGCTGGGGGAAAAACCTTATACATGTAATCTCCATCAAATAGGTAATAGCATCACTGCCACTGTGGTTTCATCACCACATTTTATGTAAAGATGAGAGGAAAAGGATATTAAAGTAACCACCTTTGGTTTCACTTTGACACTGAAAATATCAGAATGATTAGAACTTCATAAAAATCCCATCAAACTGATTATGCATTGAAAGTGTTCTTTTTTATTTAATTTATGACTACCTTCAATACTCACCTCTAGCAGCTATTTTTCAATAACCAAAGTCTGAAAGACACTGTACATCTTGCAGCACTCTAATTTTCTCTATTGTTTGCATGTGTATACCTGTGTCTCCTATTTTACTATTTACTATTTACTATGAGCCTCATCCCTAGGACCTTCCTAGCTTGATCTCACTCCATTTCTTGTTCTCATAGAAGTACAGCTGCTCTGCTGTGCCTACTGTTCCATTTTATCCATGGATGCCCAAGAATTCTCTTGTTTGCTTCTGAGAGACTAGTTTTGTTAGGCAGGAAGTTAACCATGAGCAACAAGAGGCGGCCCTGTCCGCTGAACTGTCCAATAGCCACCTAATCCCGCCAAGCTATTTGCCAAACACGCCCCCATCAGTACTCCAAAATGGTCAGGGGACTGGAAAAATCCCCCATTGGTGGACTGGAGGGACTTTCCCCACTCTGGCACATGTGCAACCTCACGCTACCATGTCCTTAGATAACGTTTGGTGGCCATTGGACTCATTAAATGTTTGTAAATATTCTATGAATACATACATCTAATTATAACAGACTGAATTATGGGAAGGACATGCGCAGCAGAGCTTCTCATTACATAACCTGCAGCTGTCAATTAAGACTGTCAATCAACGACCTGCTGGATTATGCAAAAACCTTGTCTTAAAAACTCTACACCCCAGCCCTCTGGGACCATTGCCTTCCTTGGCCTGGCCCACCTGTCTCTGGAGGTGTTCTCTCTGTTCTCTCCTTATTTTCAATACTCTCTTGCAAAGGGTAAGACCTCAGATTCTTCTTTGCTTCCTTACCAAGAATCGAGGCTCATGGGAGGAGGAGTCTCCAGACCTTCCTATGCTAACAGTTTTAAAGGTGAAGGTCAGGACTGAAATGATAAAGTTGCCCGGGGGCTGAGTGGAATTAAAATAGAAGGCCTTGGATTTCTGCCTGCTAATAATTAGCTGAAAGATTGTGGATCAGTCTCCTAACCTCTCTGAGCTTCGTATTCCTAGTAAAGTGAGGGTTTTGCTCTAGATTCGAAGATCTTTAACCTTCTGAGCCCTGTGCTGCCGGCTTCCGCCCCCAGCCTCCCAGCTCTCATTGCCATGCGCACAGCTGAGAAAAGGTTGGATGGGGCTACTCGGGGTACATGTTTCATAACATTCAAAATCCAGTTGCAAAGTCCTTTCTAACATGATTTTTTTTTTTTTAGCTATAAGTAAGAGGTAGAAGTCTACACACACATTTTAATGAATAGATGCCAAATTGTCATACCTTTAAGCAATTCTCCAATTCAAAAACAGTTTTCTCCTCCGAGATTAGTTACTGCTGTCTGACACTATTACCCACTGAAATGTTTTATAAGCCCACAATACCAAGAGTTTCAAAAAGTGTCACATACCAGCAATGCCTATTACTGAAAGTAGGAATATGACAATTGAATATAATGAGAAGGGGGAAGCTACCCCCCGGGGCGGGTTTTACGTGGCCCAGCTTGCACTTCTGCAGGGCATGTTGACAGCTGACCCTGACCTTGGCAGGACTACCCAGGACATCTTTCTTTTAGGTTAAGGTTGCTTTTTAAATGCTTTGGAACCTGGGGAAACAAAGAGGAATTCTGTTGTCAACAACCAAATGTGATGCTTGGTATCACCTTTTTCTCTTTCCTGTCACACATATTTGCATAGCAATTGCCAGAGAAAATTTCTCTTTTCCCTTCTAATTGAACTGAATTGCTCCTAGATCTTTCTTCTTGTCCCCAAAAGCAATAATGAGGGGGTGGAATAACTTATAAGCTAAGTGATAGAATTATTTAAAGCACTCACAAATGGATTCTTTGCCAAAATAGGTGTTTCTTCCCTCTCTCTCCTTCCCTCCTCCCCTTCCTCCCTTTTTTTTTTTTTTTTTTTTTTTTTTTCTTTTTGCGGTATGCGGGCCTCTCACTCTTGTGGCCTCTCCCGTTGCGGAGCACAGGCTCCGGATGTGCAGGCCCAGCGGCCATGGCTCACGGGCCCAGCCGCTCCGCGGCATATGGGATCCTCCCAGACCGGGGCACGAACCCGTATCCCCTGCATCGGCAGGCGGACTCTCAACCACTGCGCCACCAGGGAGGCCCCCTCCCTTTTTTTTTTATGAGTTTCCTTGGTTATATTTTTGCTTATGGACATCCACTTTTTTTTTTTTTCACTTTGTGTATGTAACTGTACATTTGTGCCTTCAAACTGTGTTTAAGTACAGGTCAGTAAGAGTCCCTATACTAGGAGAGCCTTGCTGTATTTTTTGTAAGCAGTCAGAACCCATTTCTTAGGCAACACAAACCCTGGGTGTGGAGAGGAGAAAGGAAGAAAACCACCTTGAGGCAAAATCTCTTCTTGGTGTATTTAGAAAGGTTTTCTCAGGGCACTCCACTTGCCTTTCTAGACCTTTCCAACATCCTTTCCCTCCCCTCCCCCTCCATCTCTCCAAAATTTCTTATCAAATCCCCCCTATAAATGGGGGAAATTATAGGCAAATATACATCAAGAGGATAAGTGTGTGCACTGTCTCTCCCAAAGGTATTATCAATGTTTAAACTACCTAAATAAATCATTAATGGTAAAGTTTTAGATTCTGCTTTATCTGTATTTTTTAATGATTCTTGGGAGCAGGATGCCTTCCTATCCAGCTATCTAATCTTTTGGCTTGTTTTGCCTAGAATTATTCTGGAGTGGTAGGTGGTACCCAGAGCCTCTATCCCATTTTCTTCAATACCTCCTCACGGTATCCACATTATTCACCGCATGGACCATAGACATACACACATGTATCTCCATCTTCTGTTTATTGGCTAGTTCCTCATCATTCATCTCACCCATGTTGGTTTTGGTTCCTCTGCCAAAACATGGAACAGTGATATTATGGAACAGTGATATCCATCTATGAGATTTCTTTCAAATGTGCACAGAATTCTGGCGGATAAACAGTAAAGATGTCATACCATCCGTATGATATTGCTCTTTGGTGACTTTGAGATCCTATGTAGGCGGCATGAACGTTGAAATGGTTGCGTTATGTACATCAAATCCACGGTATGAGACTATTTACCAACTTAAACAAAAATTCCATGCTATATGATCTCTAAAACCTATGTAAATAATATTTTGCATTAAAATCTCATTACAAGGTAATGAAAAAGGAAGAAAAGCAACTGCCCAAAAAGCCAGTGTATATTGAACCATTTAGGGAAAAAAATGGATGATGGAACAAAAAAGGTAAACTCTGAGTCAGAAGAGGTATTTTTTTCTACATTTAACAAATATTCGTGAATAACTACAGATAAAATAATGAGTGAATCAGACACTCCCTGCTTTCAGGGAGTCTCATATCTAGTACCAGAGAGAGAAATAAAGCACACACACATCATATAGACCAGTGGTCCCCAACCTTTTGGGCACCAGGGACCAGTTTCATGGAAGACAATTTTTCTGCCACAGGTGGGGGATGGTTCAGGCAGTAATGCAAGGCAATGGGGAGCGGCAGATGAAGCTTCCCTGGCTCACCTGCTGCTTGCCTGCCACCCACCTCCTCCTGTGTAGCCTGGTTCCTAACCAGCCAAGGACTGGTACTGGTCTGCAGCCTGGGGGTTGGGGACCCCTGATATAGACAATATGCAATGGCAAGCTGGTAAGTACTCTGAAGGGAGATTACACCAGGCCATGAGAGCATATGGAAGGGGATCATGACCTAATTTACTGGGCCCAGCAAGATGGAAGAGGAACATTTCAGCTGTGATCTGAAGGATGAGTAGCTTAACAAGGTAAAGAGGGGTCAGAAAGAACTCCCTTGACAGATCTTGAAAAGGCTCTGAGGAAGAAGAAAACCTGGACTATTTTAGGAATAGAAAGAAGGTCAGAATGGCAGTATTAAAGGGAGCAAAGACAAGTTTGGCATTGGATGAGCTGGGAGAAGTGGGCCACAACCCAACCATAGATGCCTTCTGGATAGACTGTTAAGAATTTTTGTAAAGATCAAGAAAGAGCAATTGGAAGAAATGGAAGTATGTAAGCCATCTGAGTACAAAAATGATCACACAGACTACACACAATGGAGAATAAATCAGTAGGTAGAAAAAGTTAATATGGGCAAATTCCTTAGCAGGTACAACACATTCACAAAATAATTCACTTGACAATTATAGTTTAGAATAGGGTAAGTGCTTGTAAAAAGAGATAAATGGGAAAACTAGGTACATATTTAGGAGATAAAAGATCTATGGCTTGTCGCTGTTGGTACTATTTACTGAAACACAGATTGCTCAATCAGGATTGTTGGGGACTCAGTAGTGGACATGTTGAATTTGGGGTGTCTCTGAGAGCTAAGAGGATGTAACAGGTAGGTAGTTTACAATGCAGTTTTAGAGTTCAAAGGAGAAGATTGATTTAGAGATTAGAAGTCAGGAATTTTTGGCATATAGATGAATTGAAGCCCTGGTAAAGAGTAAAGGGAAGAGGAGTTGAAATTTTTAAAACTGCTAAAAAGAGATAATCCTAAATAAGGATATATGCAAAATAATGGAGGTCTAGCTACAGATCAATGGAGAACGTCTTGTAGGAAGAAAAGGATAAGACCTTAAAAGAGCACATATAGAGATACACTTGGTTAGGGAATATTTTAAAGGAATGAGAAGAAAATCAGTGTGGACAGAGACCAGAATTTTACATTCTTTATTTCTCTCACAACAAATAAAACAGTACCATCCACAAAGCAGAAGTGTAATAAAGAAGGAAAACACAGCAACGAAGAAAGGTCAAAAAGAGTCTAATTTGACAAAAGATTCTTAAATGGGGCTGGAGAAGGCAACTCATTTAATTCAAATGTGTTTCTTCTCTATTTTAATAAAGGACTCTGGGGGTGATTTGAAGGCAGTGGTACAACACATTTATTTATCTCTAGTTAGGACGATGACTGCTGCTCCTTTAAACATTTGAGAGAATGTCAAGGAATAAATCAAAGGGAAAGATCAGTTTTGAGTAAACAGTAATTTTATTATAGACAAATCTTACTTCCTCAGATTCAAAAAGAAACACATTTGTCTCAGTTCATTTAATCTCTCAATTATTCATTTACCATAAAATATCAATGTTAAATACTTTTAAGTAAAATCAAATTACCATTTCCCTTCAGTTGAGGTTTTTATTTTAATATTCCACCAGAAAGTGTATACTTTCACTCAAGGCTGCTATTAGAGCAATAGGTGAGATAAAGCTATTCTGGGGCAAGAAATCTAGTAGAGTCTACTTTCCTTGAAAGAAATGTTGAAAATAATAATTTTTGTAGAAGTAATTATTTTAGCTTTTTAAAATATTCCACTCTTGAGAAAAATTACTTTTTAAAATAGGATGCATTTCTTACATTGAGTATATACGTTTTCTGCATGCTTAGTTAAAATTTTGCATATTATCCAATGCCTACTGAAAATAAAATTCAATACAATATTTATATGTAGTCATCACATATGTACACTAACACAAGGCAAGCTGTATATGGTCAAGCACTCTATCAAGTATGTCATTCTTTCTTCATCCAGAAGACTCTGTAGACTCCTGAGCCAAGCAAATTTGCTGCCACTGACCATACTGATAAAATGGAATTGGTAAATATTATACACCGAAACTTCAGGGTCTTTATTTGGAACTCTAAGGTCACTAGTTTCATTCAAATTTTTTCCTTCTGTGTCTTTATTCCTCCTCACATATTATATTAGTTTTCTTCTCCCAATATACCCCAACATCCTTCTTGTTAATATCTTTTTTTACTGAAGTATAGTTGATTTACAATGTTGTGTCAGTTTCAGGTGTACAGCAAAGTGATTCAGCTATATATATATATATATATATATATATATATATATACACATATACATATACATATATATGTATGTATATACACACACACACATATATATATATATATATATACACACTTTTTCAGATTCTTTTCCATTATAGGTTATTACAAGGTACTGAATATACTTCCCTGTGCTATATAGTAGGTCCTTGTTTTCATATATAGTAGCATTTTATATATAGTAGTATATATATATAGTAGTATTTTATACATAGTAGTATATATGTATAGTAGTATAGTAGTATTTTGTATACAGTAGTGTGTATCTGTTAATCTTTTTACCTCCTTTTCTCCCCACAGTACTTGGCACAATGGGTGTTCATAGTAGGTAATTAATAAATAATGCATTGTTTATCTTGTGTGTGTGCCAAGGTGCAGTTATTTTGAAGGTAATTTCATGCACTGTAATCAGGAAACAAGAAGGGCAAAACACCAATATAGGCTTTCAATACGAGGTTTAGAAGTTTAGATTTGAGGTAATAAATAGAAGGTTACCACTGGACCTTGAGTAATGATGTTTGGTATCCAATACTCTTTGTAAAAGCTGTTTCCTTCCATCAACTGTAGATGTAATTTTCTTTTTAAAATTTTCAAAAAATCATGACAATAAAAGAGGCTCCCACTACTTATTTCCTTATCCCAAGAATCAATCACCACTCTAAGTTCCTGAACACATCAACATCCAGCCAATAGCTTTAACAAGATATCACTACCAGCCAATAGATGTTTGAGCTGCCTGTGCCTTGACTCCTCCCATACACGCTTACCCTCACCACAGCCTCCCAGGAGGCCAAGCAGAGTATACGGAAGCCCAGCGCACAGCTTCCTAGGCTCAGAGCCTCAGTCCCCTCACCAGAAACAAACTCCCATGGGATGCAAAGTAACCAAAAAACACAAAGGAGCAAAAGCAATCAAGGTTGGGAGGGGAAATCAGAACTATTTGAGACAAGATTTTCTACTTTTGATTGTTGTTGTTGCTTGTATGCTATTTATTACTTAGAAGAAAGTTTTAAAGAGAAAAGGAAAAGATAGACACAGAATATGTGTGCCCAGGAAAAGAAGTTTCCTTTTAATAGTAATGCACCATTTCTTATATTTAAAAAAAAAATGTATCAGGAAAAAACTGTTAGGGAATTTTGCATAATAAAGATTTTGCCTGGTCTTCATCATGAGTTCCTGGACTTTACATAGCAGTTTCACATTTGGGACTCTGAGACCTCAAACTATGTGTCTCTTAATTTGGCTCTCCCGATTTTTTTCCTTATTTAAAAAACTGTAATTATAAGTATAGCACTTTCTTGAGTTCAATGAATCATTCTAGCAAACTATCAGACCTGAGGGGATATCAGGACTCCCCGAATTTGTAGCCTGGGAACCCTGGAGCTTGTTGCTGGTGTCTGATGTGAGGGGAGTTTTGTTGAGGACGGTGACCTCAGTATGTGAGGTGTGCACTAAGTACACTGGTTAGTGCCAGAACTACCTTACAGGGTAAATAACAAATTGAGGGGAAGAAAATATTAGCAGCTTAATTATTAATTCCCACTCATGAAGATGTAAACTTTTCAAAATCATCCAGCTAAAAAAATTTTAACTGGAGTATTTCTTCCATTACCATGTGCCATGTCAGGCTGTGTAGCTTTAATCTTTTTCTCTTTCCTGCCACCCCATGAAGATGGAATAAATAACTCAAATCTGAATTAGAGTCATTTTGTGATAAGGTATGCTGATAACTGTGATGGTGAGCACTGACCATTTATAATAAAAATAAATGGTCAGCCTGACCTAAGCCACAGAAAAGAATGACTTCCTTTAACTCATAATTCTGATATAACCATTCACCTATTGAAAAAGAGCTATTCCCTATTTGCTTGGAAAACCCCCTTCAATGCTCCTGTGATTATATTTAATTTATTCAGTAGACTCAGCCTTCGTTATAAAGATGACTGAAACTAAGTTCTGCATAAGAAAGCAAATGTCTGCATTTCCAGATCTTATTTAGGACATTATCTACACGTATTATTCACATTGCCTAAAACTGGGGTGATCAAAACAATTTTCAAAATTCTCATTGACAATTCTGTAAAAGAATACAATGCTTTATCTCTATCAATTAATAGTGATCTAAACTGACAATAATCCAAACTATAATTTCATTATTTACACTATAAGTAAACATCATAACTAACTTTTCTTTTAATATAATTTACCAATAACGACTAACCAGTACATCACACAGATTTCTCCAGATTAAGTTTTGTTTCCCTAATACAATTCTTATTGAGCTTTTCTTCCTACAACAAATCCTTGTCATCTTTCAAACTATTTCTCACTGACTCTGCATGTTTCTGTGTTCATGCACACACACTCCTGTGCACACACATGCCCTTGCCAGTTTCCTGAACCATATACTTTCTACAACACTTGAATGTGTGTGTATGTGTGTGTGTATATGTGTGTGTGTGTTGTGCAGGGGACGGTTGGGGATGGAAGCAGAACTCAAAATTCTAAGCTACCAATGTAGCAAAATCCCTTACAGGCTCCTATGGCAACACTTAAAAAAATAGCTTTCCTTTTTAATACCCCAAATACTGGGTTTTGAAATGTAATAAATCAGAATTATGGGTAAAAACAGTTACCGACCAAGGATTCCTGATGACTAACTTGCACTTTATTGGCATTCCCTAGGCTGCCTTGATTCTTAGTTAAGTGGCCTTTCAAGGATAGCTAACGGCTTTCTAAAAATTCTTCTCTAAAGATTTCAGCTATAGTACATTCTTCACCAAATTACTCTGGCTCAATGTCTCTTAGGTACAAACTTCTTTTCCATCTCAATGGCAGACAACTATGAGTCCGTCTTTAAATTTTATGGACACATACCATTATGGAAAGAGCAAGGACATGAATGAGGAGGCAGGTTGTGTGCTATGTGCGAGACCAGAGAGTACCCACAGCAATACAGGCCAGCTTTGGGAGAATCTAATGAAAAGAAAGTTTTAGAAATTAGCAGTTGCTGCACACCCATGATGGCAGACACCAAGTCCAGCTACCAGCATATCCTTTCCTTTAAGCCTCAGTTTTAAAATAATTTTGGTCAGTAATCAAGAAGAAGGAATAGGCACATGTTATAAGAAACTGAAATGATATTTTGACATTTCTCTGTTATATGCTGAAAAAATATTAGCCAACTCCCATAAAATAAAGCATGGCACATCTATATGAGGTGAGAGCCCTATATGACTTTTTGATTCTGAAGGTCTTAGAGTGAACTATCATGCAAAGTTCTGGAAATTCTCAGTTCAAGTAAATTGAACGTCAGACATCTCAAAACACTAATTTGCACTTAGTGGTGGTAAACATTTTACCTTTACTACTATATAAACCATCATATACTTATAATATGAAAGCCAATAACATTGAGAAACTTCAGGAATTTGAACTGAATTACAGGCCATTCTTATTTAGAAAAAGATTGAGATTATGAAATATCATTTTACAGCCAGATGGTTATAATAAATTTTGGGAAGAGGAAATGCCATCTCATCTAGGTTCCTGGAAAGCCTGTTCTAATAAATTGCCAACACAAAGTAAGGGGGGCAGTCCCAAGTCCACTCTCACTTCTGATACCAGTTACAACTTGGGGGTCCCCAAGACCACCCTCAGGTTTAATAATTTGCTAGAAGGAGTCAAATAAATCACTAAAGGCTGCTATGCTCTTAGTTATGGTTTATAACAGTGAAAGAATACATATTAAAATCAGTCAAGAGAAGAGACACATGGGACAGAATCCAGAAAAGCCATATGCAGAGCATCCAGATCTCCTCTTTCAGTGGAACTGGGGGCAATACTAGTTTCTCCCAGGAATGATGTGGGTCAAAATGCATGGAGTATTGCCAACCAGTGGAGCTCACCTGAGCTTGGGTATGCAGGGTTTTTTTGGGGGGTTTTAGCACGTAGACATGATGGGCTGCCCATGCGGCTGACCTTTAGACTCGTGGTGGAAATGATACTGCATGTCCCAAAGACCTCACCATAAATCACATTGTTAGACTATCCAGTGTGGACCCAGGATCCCAGGTAAACAAAGGCACTCATATTAAGCAGGACATTCAAACAACTTAGAGATCACTTCCCAGGGGCTGAGGGCAAAGGTCAGACCTCTCTTTAAATAAGGTTCATTCTTTACTACCTAGCCAGGAGTAATTTTTTCTTATCCAGATGTTGATCCTGCTTTTAAAGTTTCGGTTTATTTAAACTGTTTAAATTGCCATTTACTTACTTTTTCAAAAGCATCCTTCAGTTATACATACCGACTACCAATGAAGAATTTATCAAAATATCATTCAGGTTCCTATATTATTATTATTTTTTTTTTTTTCTTTTTGCGGTATGCGGGCCTCTCACTCTTGTGGCCTCTCCCGTTGCGGAGCACAGGCTCCGGATGCGCAGGCCCAGCGGCCATGGCTCACGGGCCTAGCCGCTCCGCGGCATATGGGATCCTCCCAGACCAGGGCACGAACCCGTATCCCCTGCATCGGCAGGCGGACTCTCAACCACTGCGCCACCAGGGAGGCCCCTTATATTATTTTTTATATATTCTAAATTAGTAACACTCACATCAATTAAGTTTTGCTGTGTTTTAAAATGGGATAAGAATATTTATAATTCCAAAGATATCAAACAGTCTATCTTTCTAATATGGTGATAATGACTGATTAGCAAAGAAGAAAAAGTTATGGCTTTATAGTTTTTCACCAAAAAAAGGAAGGATACATTGTGGTGAATCTATAGCACTAATTCACTTAAAAGACACTGGTGGCTCTTAACAGAGTATATGTAAGAAACTATCTCATATGAATCCATTATTAACATGATGGCATTAGATCAAAATAGTGACATTTTTCTGTCTCTCTGATTTTGATTACTCTAAGTACCTCATATAAGTTGAACCATACAGTGTCTTTTGTCATTAGATATTTTCACTTAGCATATTGTCCTCAAGATTCGTGTATGTTGTACATGTTAGAATTCTCTTTCTTCTTAGTGTTGAATAAATTTTATGTTATCTGTTTTACCACAATAAAAAATTGAAAAAGAACTTACTTTTGCTCACATAAACATAAATTTGATGTTTCGATACACACTAATTCCTTTTTAAAGTATTCATTCTCTAGAGAAGAATTCTGTATATAAGAGTTCCTAAAACAGCCCATGTAAAGTTGTGGCAACTGCACCCCAAAAAAAACCCATATGTCTGTGTATGCTAATAGAACATTTTTTGAATAACTAAATACAATTTGAGGTAAGAACAATTCCAGTCAAAAGAAATCAAGAACTACAGATGCTAATGTACCAACTCCTTGTGCAGAATAACCCAGAGAGGAGGTATCATTATCACTGCAACACTGTGTTCTTCATAAATATTTTATAAACTAAGTTTTTCACACACTTTAGAGGTTAGCAGTGCATTACATTTTTGTCTGCTGCTTGATTTAACAGAATGAAATGCCCTAATGGCATTTATTAAAACCGGGGGGGGTGGGGGGGGCTTCCCTAGTGGCACAGTGGTTGAGAGTCCGCCTGCCAATGCAGGGAACACGGGTTCGTGCCCCGGTCCAGGAAGATCCCACATGCCGCGGAGCTGCTGGGCCCGTGAGCCATGGCCGCTGAGCCTGTGAGTCCGGAGCCTGTACTCCACAATGGGAGAGGCCACAACAGTGAGAGGCCCGCGTACCGTAAAAAAAAAAAAAAAAAAAAAAAAAACAGGGGGGAAAGATGTGATTACTCTTAACCTCTGCCTGTGACTGATATAGGCTTTCATGAAACAAGTATCAAAGTGCACTCCAATCACCAAGTGAAATATGAGCTGTTTGTCAGTTAACACTCACTGTTATTTAGCACTGAAACACTAACGTTAGTAAGTTTGTATCAACTTCAACCACGGTGTCTGTGCTCCAGCTTCCAACTTCCAGAGATCAAATACACTAATATTTTATAATTACCAAAACCTGTAAAGGTTTATCTTTTAGTAAATACTGTTATTGGTTTGCTTGTTCTTTTAACTAAACTTGTGGAGCATCAGTTATGTTTAAATTGCCATGGAATACCTGCTCCCCAAATATTACCAACAAAAGCTCTGTTGATAAGACAATTCTGAGTTTTTCCTCACTGCAGTAAAAACTGACAAAAATTTCTTAGGGTCTCAGAGAGAAAAAGGCAAGGTTGGAATTTATTGAGAATTTAAAGTTTGGTTCAGCTGGGTCTTTCAATGCAGTGGAACTGATTAGGATTGATTGTGTAAGGATTGGAGTATCACAGTTTAGAACTGCTGCAAACAGCAGAGTGAGGATTTTGAGGCCAAGTTTTGGGGGGAATTTTAAGGGCTTAAACTGCTGATACTTCTCACTGAAGAGTTGATGGGTTTTTCTGGAAGTTTCCCTTATCAAAAGTCTCCTAGAATAGAAAGGTTGTGTTAATGAAGACAATGGAAAGGTAAAATCATGTTGACAGTAAATTGCATTGGGGGGAAAATTAAGCAGGGGTTTTCTAATTTTCATAATAAATGCACATTTGCAAAAAATTTTCAGAGTGTAATTATATTTAATAGTAAATGTCTTTGTGCTTTAAAAATAGAATCTGACTAAATCAGTTTCATACATATTACTGGGATTCTATAAATGGCATAAAATAATGTTTGAAATGTCCAGCTATATAGAATCAGTACGGGAAAGAGAAAATACAGTTAAAAATCACTGGCAATGCTTAATAAAGGGAATGAATGTTAAGGAGAGTTTTGAAAGTAAAGTGGGGAAGATGCTGTCTTTCAAAGTACAGAGTAGCTCACATATATGATGCAATGGCTTTCTACATGAAGGAAAGGGCAGGCACCAGAGTAGAGGTAAAAAGTACATTTTATGTGGGAAGAGAGCAATCAAGAGATATTTTGAAGTGGACATTTAGAAATTTTAATCTAGACGATCATACACTGACAGCCATTAAAGGAGCCAAATAATAAGAAGTCTCAGACTCCCTCTCCCTACCTGCTGAAGAGTACACTAAGGACCATGTAGCTTCTTTTTGGTACAGATAAGGGATGAATGAGTAAAGAGAAGGACTGGGAAAATGGCCAAATTTTTATTTATTTACATAAGGAAGGGGATGAAAATATGCACACGGTGTGGGGGGGGGGACTTGAAGACAGGAAAAACATTACTAATAAAAAAAAAGAAAAGAAAAGAAAAAGAAAGGGAAAGGGAGAAGGGAAAAAGAAAGAGGAAGAAATAGGCAGAAGCCCAGAGAAATCTGAAGGAACTGAGAGAGACAGAGAGAGCGAGCAAGGGAGAGGGGCAGTGGGTTAAAAATTCCAAAGATTTGTCAGTCATTGCCATGACAAGTGTGACCTGGAAAGAGGTGTCTAATAAGGATTTTAGGCAGCTTTGCTACCTGATGTGTGGTGCTTTTTCATCCCCATACTAACCCCAGGCACATATTACAAATGCCTCGCAATACCAAGACAGGTGTCTCTTAAAGAAAGACAATTTCTCTGGAGCAGATTTCACAGGACAAGGAAACTGTCAATCAACTATCATTGAGCCGTTAAGGAAAATGAGGTTCCCCCAAAAAACAAAATACAACACTCTCCAAGGTTGGGACAAAGAAGAGCTTCTGAAAGAGCATTTCTAGCTAATATAGTTGGGAGTGAACGGGAAGAAGGCTCATCTACTGAGTGTTCACCTCCTCCCAAACACTTATTATTTCATTTTACTGTTATCATGTTCCATGAAGTCAGTATCAGTATTCCCATAATAGAGATGAGAAAACAGACCCTTTAATCACTACATTATGTGACTCCAACTTTTTTCAGGCTCATTAACTTCTCATGAAGACTAAACCCTGAAATAAGCAAATCCAAGGGAGCAGCACTCTTCCTTTGAATCTTTAATTCACTAGCCTCCACTTACAAGAATGTGTCAACAGCCTGAGTCTGTCTTACCTTCCAGCAACTTCTCTCACTAAAAGCCTCAAGTAGCAGATGAGGAGGTGGCAATCAACAGATTAAAGGAAATATTTTATTTTGGAGATGAGAAATCATTTCCAGTTTTTGTCTTCAAACATTTTTTTTTTTGAATCCCCATCCCGGCTCCAAGTATTCTTCTAATCACTCAAATAACCTAGAAAAGTAATTTTTATCAGTGATTTCGTTCTCTTCCTTATTCTTTTATTAAATAATTTATCAAAATATCTGTTGGGGCATGAGTTCATCTTTCTCTCTTCCGTTGCCCACTCATTGGGAATCCTGCAAATGGGTAATAAAGTGGTCCAAAGCAAGCAACGGTAAGAGAAAAAGCAACAAGTGCGGATAATTTTCAAACTAGAACTTCGAACCATCCCTTCAGCAATGAGGACAAATTGCATAACATTAGAAGGATATCCTTTTTCTTTAAATTTTAAATTTTTATACAGTTTTTAAAGGTTACTTTCCATTTACAGTTATTACACAAACTTCCTCCCTATACACTCCTCCCCCACTTAAACCTCCACACCCTGAATTGGCAGAATACACTGTCAGGCAATGTTCATCCAGAGTGCTGACAACACATCAAAGCAAGGAAGAAAACTCAAGAAGGGAGAAAATACAGAAGTCACTGAAAATCTTGAAGAAAGATTGTGCTGATGAGGAGTTCCAGAAAATGAAAATCCTCACTGGTGATCGCAAATCAAAGGGTATGAGGATAAAGTAGAAGGAGCATTCAATTTTCATAATGTAAGGCAGTTTTGGATAAAGTTGACAGAATTATATACATTAGTGGAACTTATAAATATACTCTGGGAAAAAAGTAAAGGTCATACTTTATTAAATTTAGTTGTAACCCAATTTGTCATCCCTGTAAATAACACAAGTAAATGTACAAATTAAATGCATGGCATCTGCTTTTTTATAAAAACATCTATACTAGAACGATCACTAATTTCTTGTCACTTATATAACATTGCTTCCTGATATCTTCTACTCCCTGAAGTAGGAAGAGCAGTGTCCGTTTTTCAAAAATGATAAGAAAAAAAGGGCATGATGGCTGAATCATAAGGAATAAAAGGAAAATGACATTATCACTGAGGGATCATGTTATGCAGGGTCTTGTGAGCCACTGAAAGGATTTGGGGCTTTATCATAAGGACAATAGAAAGAGACCACAGAGTTTTAAGCCAAAGAGTAACATTAGTTTTATATTTTGAAAGGATCATTCTGTCTGTTTTATGAATAATCAATTAAAAAGAGGTAAGAGTGTGGTCTCATGGGAAGCATTTAGGGGACAATTGCAGAGTGCCAGAGAGAGGTGACATTGGCTTGAACTAGACTAGAAATTGCCAGTGGAGATGGAGAGAAATTAAGAGCTAAAAAAAATTAGAAGTTGGAGTTCACTAAATTTGGTGGTTTCATGGATGTGTGGAATAAGAGAGGTGCCTAAGAATGGATTTCAGCCTTCTGACATTAGCGATTGGATGGATGGTCCTACAATATGCTGAGTAAGAAAATACTGAGAAGACCATGAGTTCAGTTTTGAGGATGTTGGATTTGCAGTACTTAAAATGCATCCAAGAACAGATGTAACATAGGTAAACAAGATCGTGAAGTCAGAGGGGAGGTAAACTAGAGATAGGAACTTGGAAATGATCCTCATATATACAGAAATTGAACTCATGTAAATAAATGAGAAAATCCAGGGAAACAAAAAAGAGTGAAAGAAAAGAGGGCTAAGGATAAACCTGGGAAAATCCAACACTCAGATTTTGGGTAGAGGAGAATTTGGCCAAGGAGATTATGAAAGAAGATTCAAAGGCATAATAGAAACACAGGAATTGCTGAAACTACTGTGGACATATACTGGCTATTTTTCTTATGATGTTTCTAATCCTTACCTCAGCTATATAAGATTAAATGGAAAATGGATGAACGAATACTCATAAACATATTCACCTTAGAGAGAAATTAAGCCTAATCACCTTCTCATGAGGCAGAGTCACCTGTAAGGTAGTTCGCATCACCTTGTTACCTCAAAGCCTGTGTGACAGTATAACCCAGGAAAGTTAAACTGGGCAGATAGTACCAGTCATTAGTACCACTACAGAAATATGGAACCAGTTTCCTTATTATAAAAACATAAATTTTAATAGCTCAAACATGATACAGACTTTTAATCAAATATACTAAAAGAATACTTCTGAGAAAAAAATTTTACTTTTTTCCTTTCTATTTTAATTCCTTAGCTATCAAAGCTAAAAATAATATTTTAAAAATTAAAATTGTGTTATTTAAACAACTTCAATTATTTTCCACTGGTGGTTTCAATTATTTTCAAAATCTTGCTTTGAGGATGAACATAGTGAAATCTATGAAAATATAATAACATAAGGAAAACAGCAAAATGCTACTAGAGTTAGATGCTGTCAATCTGAGAACAGAATGCTGCCTTTATACAATTAGAGAAGAGAGATCTTGAGGGTTTAGGACTGGTTAGCAAATAATGAGTCTATCTCAGCTTATAATCTGTAAATCAGAAGTAATACCTTACAAGGTAGAGGTAGAAGGGTCAAAATGAATGACATTGGTAAAACTGAATAGTTAGTACCAGGCGAACAGAAAGTATTCAATAGATATTCATGCCTTGAAAAGTCAAATTCAAATGAAAAAAGATTACTCCATTGGCAAATAGAGAAAATAATGAATGAGTACCTGTCCTTTTAAAGTTCTATCGGGCTTTGCTAAAGATCTTTGGGGAGATAATCTAATATGATGGCTGAGAAACGTAACACTGGCACCGGACTGCCAAGATTCAAATCCCACCCCTGCCATTTACCAGCCTGGGACCTGGCTAAGTAGGTCAACCTCTCCATGTCTCAATTTTTTTTATTTATAAAATTTTTAAAAACAGTATATACTTCACTGGATTCTTGTGAAGATTAAATGAATTAACATGTGTAACAAATATATGTAAAGTTAATAGATATAAATTGCTAAAAACATTTCTGCCCAGGGTAAGTGCATGAGGGTGTGACCTTTTATTACCTACACATGTGAACCAAAAGTGCTGTGGCAGGACATGAGGTATTAATTTCTATCTTAGTCTTGCTGGTGTAGGAGAAAAAGAATAAGCAATTTTTTCCTTTACCTTTCTCTTAGAAGAACAGCCAATTTGTGTCCAAGGTCCTTATTATATATCCTTTTGACGAAAGTTTTTGGCTGCTTTGAAAGTCATAGGCACAATGGAAGAAAAAATCCATTGAGTTATTTGATCCTAAGGTTAGGCGTAAAAAGAATGTAAACCAGATGTCTCTACAAAGAGATTAGTAAGTAACTAGTACCTGGATAGCCAGGAGGGAGTGATATGACCCAGACAGAGATCAAGATTCCTGAAGACCTAAGAAAAAGCAGGTTCTACAAAAGCCATGAATTTACATCTTATATGTACACAGCAGCCCAGATGGCGAGGGAGTTTGCTGGATGCCTTGGAGCTTAAACACAATGATCCAGGCCAAAGAGCAATTGTTTCTATCTAGCCAAGCTTGCTTTACATCCCAAGTACCCAAGTCTGCTGTATGTCTATGGCCAGATCCGAACATACGAATGTCCCACAAGTTTCAGAAGGCTGATGTGCAACTGTGGCAATGGTGACAAAATAGTAATTATCATGGCTGTTGCTATTTGGGGGCACACAAGCCCTGAGATGCTCTTATAAGATAATGGAGGTACAGAAGGAGCCACTCTTAAATGATACAGGATGTCTTACCAAGCCTGTTGTGTGGAGACTTAGAACCATTCTTAAATTTATTCAGAAAAAATATATATATTTTAATGACCTTTATAATCTCTGAATTTTGTAGGCTCAATTCAAGTAAATAAGAGTTCTGTTATAAATGTGGAGTACCCTATTACACTGATCTAGTTGAGGTTGTTCTAACCTTGTTCAAACTAATTGTACATTGACTGTTTTATCATCCTTTTGGAAGTTGCACCTAAGGATATATTAAGTTTAATGAAAATGGTGCAATGTCACACACTTTCTGATAGGGCATTTCTTTTTCTTTTTATCTAAGTATGTAACATACAAAGTAGGAGATGCTTATTTTAGTAGTTATGTGCTATGATTTGAATTTGGTATGAAAAATCACTTTACTAAGGAACAAGGCTACAATATATAACCTGATGTTTATATTGAGTTTTAAGGGATATATGGACTTATAAATCTAAAATAACAATAAACATACAAATAGTTTATCTCTAGAGTCCATCTTTAGGGAAGAAGGTGTCATGATTCGTGAGCATGAGCATCTGGTCCTATGTCAAGTTTTGCTCTGTAATAGACAGAGATGTGTATGTCAGACCAACTCAGAGGATTGTACCAGTTACTCAACAGATCCAAATCATTGCCTTAGCTTGATTCTATGCTTGCCCATCAGCTTTTAATTTATATTTTGCTTCTTAGGAAGATTGGTTTACAGGCAGTAAATATGCCAGGTCATGAACATATTTATTAATTTATTGTCAGAAATATAACTAAGAATCAGCATGTGAGAGTGTGTTGTGTGTGTGCATTATAATTAGGGTCCCTCAAAAAAGTGACCACCACAAGCATCTTAAAAAATACTTTTTCTCTCATACTCAAATCCTTAGTTGTCATAATTGATTCACTCGGCAGTAGAAATGAAACATTCTGAAGTCAGGAATTACATCACAGCGGCATGTTTTTTGTTTTGTTTTGTTTTTTACATCTTTATTAGAGTATAATTGCTTTACAATGGTGTGTTAGTTTCTGCTGTATAACAAAGTGAATCAGCTATACATACACATATATCTCCATATCTCCTCCCTCTTGCTTCTCCCTCTCACCTTCCCTATCCCACCTCTCTAGGTGGACACAAAGCACAGAGCTGATCTCCCTGTGCTATGTAGCTACTTCTCACTAGCTATCTATTTTACATTTGGTAGTGTATATATGCCCATGCCACTCCCTCACTTCATCCCACAGCAGCATGTTTTGATCCACTATATTCTTTTGCAAAAGGAACCCAGTTGAAATTTCAAGTAAGAATTGCTTATTGAGAGAAATGTGCAATTCTGCAATAGAAGTTAAATCTCTGCTTACATGAGCTTCCATAGACATTAAAATATGCTCAGCAAACAAGATGTCCAACCAAGACAAAAAGTTTGAAGTCACTGCAGTGATACATATTAAAGCTATAAGACTCCTGAAATAACAAAGCATTATTGAAAAGTTTAAGACGTTCTGACCCCCATTCCCTGGAGTCTTCTAATGACAGATGCACTTTGCAACATACTTAGGAGAGTTATACTTCAAACCTAACTGTGAATGATGTTTCAAAGTTAAAGTAGATGGGTAAAGCCAAGTGTTTATTTTAATAAGCATTCATGGTTAACATTTTTTAAATGAATTTAGTGCTATACAACAGCTAGAAAATTTTGTTTAGGCAGAAAACTTTTCCTCAACTTCTTTACAGGTAATTTTAATAGGACTGCATGAATTTTTCACATTGAATACTGACTTTATGCACAGTCTCAAAAATATTTGCTCTTTTTGTCTTGTCTCATCCTTAGTATTATACTTTCTGGAACTCTTCAAATAGTTACAATCAATGAGAACATTTACTGTATTTGCACACAATATATTTTCACATGTCCATTTTAAGAATTTTTCTTTTAAAATCTTCTCCACTAATCCCATCATTCATCACACCATTATACATAACACATTTTTCTCCTGCTTAGAATCAAGTATTACATGGTCTGCCCCAAAATTCTACCTAAAATATTCATTCATCCTTTAAAGAGTTTTTCAAAAGCAAACTCCAGCAGCTCGTCTCTGGCTGAGGAGATAATAGATGTTTTTACTTGTTTCTCTCACACAACTACCTCTGTACACTTCATCACTTAAATCACCAATTGCCCATGTGTATTTCTCAGGCTGAAATATAAAGCTATAGGTTTTCTGATGTACCCCAAACGCTGAAAGATTTCAATAGCAATCTATAGTTGAAGAACTTTCCACAGAATTAGATTTTCCAAATATCTGTACTTTATCTCTTTGTCATTTGTATTGATGCAGCTAGTTTTAATGTAAAAGTTAAGTGGTTTGGTTTCTGGGTGAAGACGGTAATTTCTGAAAGCTCCCTTTTCCTGTATAAACCCAGAAACGATAAATAAAAATGTCTTTAGATATTTTTAAATTCCTAGCTGTTCTTGCAAGGAAAAAAAAGTAAATCTTTGTAGTTTAAAATAGCAGTAGCTATCTCCCCTTTAAAAAAGAGAGTACATGGGAGGAAAGAAGGGAAAGAGAGAAAGGAGTTAAGGGAAGGAGTAAAAAACTGAAAGAGAAAAAGAGAAAGAGAAGCAAATCATAAGACTATTTCACACAGAAATTGTCCCAACCCAAGGAACTCAAAGGAGAAATCTTTTCTGGAAATTGAGCTCACAAAATATAATAAAGTTTATGAGAAACACCTACACCATGAAAGTTGGTACTCAAGATCTATAAATAAGAGGTTTCCTTTCTAAGAAAATAGAGATAAATCTATAAAGAACTTTAAAGTACATATCTTTGAAAATCTTCATAAACAAAGATACAAGTCACACCACAAAATATCAATAAAATGGCAAGGTGTAGGATATGAATAAACAATTATTAAATAAGTACAGCCAAATATTTAAAAGGCTAAATTAGAAACTTAGAAAGAAAAAAATGCCTATTAACATTTTAAAAAGAAACAATAGGTGAACTAAATATTAGAACTGACCAAACCAAAGAGTGAACTAATGAATAGGAATAAGTAATCTCAAAGAAGAGAAGTCAGAAGGAAAACAATATAAAAAGTTTTTATAATTGAGGAACTAGAGGAATAGACTAAAAAAGCACAATTTACACAGAATACAATTTCAAAAGTAGTGAATAAAGAAAATAGTAAGTAGACAGAGATGATGTCAGACAGTTTCAGAAGTCAACAAAAGACATGAGTCCTTGAATTTAAAAAGCCCCCCAAGTATTGAATAAGATAATAAAGCTGATGTAAAGTACACAGATGTCTTTAAAAAAGAGAAAAACTGAGGAACACTGAGGATAAAGAGAAAAATACTAAAAGTTATGAGACATTACCTACAAAGAAATGAGAATCTGACTATTGGCATATTTCTTATTATAAGCAATATATGCAGAAAACAATGGCATAATATTATCAGAAGGTTTGTGGGAAAATAAGAAATTAGAACTCTATACTCAGCCAAAATATCAAAAAAAAATCAAAAATAATTATCTTTTTCAAACATATGAGGTCTGAGAATGTTACTGACTTAGACTCTCTTTGGAAGAAATACTAAATAACATACTTCACAATAAGAGAACATGAACCCATAAGGAAGTTGTGGGATGTAAGAATCTAGAAGCCCACAGAGAATTTCTACACAAGTTAACTCTTAAGTACTTTATTAATATAAAATATTTTATTGCCAGGGCTTCCCTGGTGGCGCAGTGGTTGAGAGTCCGCCTGCCGATGCAGGGGATACGGGTTCGTGCCCCGGTCCGGGAAAATCCCACATGCCGCAGAGCGGCTGGGCCCGTGAGCCATGGCCGCTGAGCCTGCGCGTCCGGAGCCTGTGCTCCGCAACGGGAGAGGCCACAACAGTGAGAGGCCCGCCTACCGCAAAAAAAAAAAAAAAAAAAAAATATTTTATTGCTAATGGGAACAAAATCAGGTGGTCTGATTGACCATGGCTCACCACTGACTGTTGTAAAATTAAGAATCATTTTACTCCAGAATGTGGAGGTCTAATTATTAATATTTTAAAACTCATGATGAAGGATCGTAATTCCAAGGATTGGTGGACCTCCACCTTGTGCTTGCAGCTTCTAGCACAATCTCATCCAGCAGTGGGTTCAGTGAACAGTTCTCGTTGCCATATATAATTAATTCTGAGCAATGACTTGTAAAGAGCCAATTTCTGTTTTCTGGATACTTTGCAGACATATGAAACTAACCCTTCTTGTCAGAACAGGATGCAAGATGCTAGCTAATAAAACAACTGTCTGGGAGGTCAGAAGCTAGAGACATCTACCTCCTGGTATGAAATTGTTATGAGAGATGTGTTGCCCCATCACTTGGGGTCTAGTAAGATGTGCTGTGGAAGGTTCCATAACCTGTGAAATGCACAAAGCTACCAGGCATCTGGGTGAATAGGAAATGTGAGAAATTACAGCTTAAATGTTTGAGATATATGCATGATAAAGAGACTGACCAATTCTTCTATAGTATACATAGAGTAGTATGAAAATTCTGGTTACAGTGATCTTGGCATTACTTATATGTTGCTCATCTGTAATTATTTGTTTCATATTTGCTAAATTTCTCAGTAAATGAGTAAATTCTCATTGCTTTGAAAGCAATGAGCCAAAAGAAGTTCATATTCATTAAAAATATAAGTGCTAAATTTCCTTTTCTAAAAAAAGTTGATGACAAATATATAACTTGCCTAAAACATTTGTCTACATTTACCATCTACCATGGGGGTCACAGAGATACCACTGACCATGTGAAAATCAGAAGACACAATCTGCTGGGAAAATACCAATATTTACTTCAAAAGCTAATAGTGATTTTAGTGATTTTAAGAGTCTCCCCAAAGGTATGATTTAACATATGTAGCTACAGAAGGTATACCTACATGACATTCTGTAAAATATGACTCTTTATTCAGATCAAATTACTGTTCTTTAATATTTATTTTGCTCATTTTTATTCTGTTTTCTTATCCATATACATTATGTGACATAACTATAAATATGTTGTTCTATTAGCATAAAACTAAAAAATCTGTGAATAAAATATAAAATATAAAATAAAAATATAAAAATGTCAAAAGAGAATTTAGACAAGATTTAAAACTGAATAACAATAACAATATAAATATCAAGATAGGGTTGCAATTAAAGCAACAGTTAAAAGGAAATTGATAAACTTAAATGCATATATTAGTAAATAAAAAGGGTTCAAAAATTGTAAAAGTTTAAGTTGTAAAAGTTTAAGCTGAATAAATAAATGATATAGAAAACATAGATTAATAAAAAGAATAGTAAAATAGACAAACCTCTGATAAAATCAAAGAAAAAAGTGAAAAGTCACACATAAACAATATGTACATACAAATATATATCAAAAATTTTAATCAGAATAATTTCATAAACAGTTCAAGATATTAAATTTGAGAACTTGGAAAAAACCAGATACTTTTCTACAAGGATAACTCACTAAAACTGACTTAAGGAGAAAATCTGAATAAACTTTCAACCATTACAAAAAAAGTCAAATTTGTAGTTAAAATTCTATGTGTATATAAACATCACAGACCCAGATGGCTTTATAGACAAGTAATGAAAATGATTTAATGAACATAAAACCAGTATATTTCATAATCAGCTGTAAAGAATAGGAAAATAAATCTAACTTGGTGAAGCTAATACCACCTGGGCACAAAAAAGGATAAGGATGACATGAAAAGAAAAATCATAAGGCAAATTCACTCATCAGCATAAAGGCAAATGCAGCAAAATATATATGTATATTTGTCTCTCCATAGATATATATTATTTTGAGTATTAAAAACTTATAAATTGTATTAATATATATTCATAATATATTCATACTCATATCTTCATAATTACATTAAATTTGACTAATTGGGATCAATCCAAGAAATACAATAATACAATTTACAAACACTTTTAAACACCCAAGAAAATAATTATATATTATTTATGGAGATATATATAGTAAAAATAGACAAATTTGCATGGGAATGATATAAGACAATTTCAGAAAAGTGGTATACTTGGAGTGTAAGGGGGAGATTGAGAATTAAGGGATTAAGATGCTGCTTTAGCAGTATCTAATTTCTTTTATTTTAATTGAGGTAGAGCTAATTTACAATGTTACAATCTAATTTCAAATTTACAAAAATTTACACATTTAATTTTTTCTTAAAGAGGAGACTGTAAAGCTAATATGGCAAATATAAGCACCTTTCCAAATGTTGGTAATATTCATGGGTGTGTGTTATTTTCTCTGCTTTCCTATTTGCTTGAAAATTTAATGATTACAAACATATTTTTATTTTTATTTTTATTTTTTAAGAATGCACTAAGAATAAACCTACCTAAGGAGATATAAGACCTGTATGCAGAAAATTATGTCACTGATGAAAGAAATTAAAAATGATACAAACAGATGGAGAGATATACCATGTTCTTGGATTGGAAGAATCAACACTGTGAAAATGACTCTGCTACCCAAAGCAATCTACAGATTCAATGCAATCCCTATCAAACAACCACTGGCATTTTTCAAAGAACTAGAACAAAAAATTTCACAATTTGTATGGAAACACAAAAGACCCAGAATAGCCAAAACAATCTTGAGAACGATAAACAGAGCTGGAGGCATCAGGTTCCCTGACTTCAGACTATACTACAAAGCTACAGTCATCAAGACAGTATGGTACTGGCACAAAAACAGAAAGATAGATCAATGGAACAGGATAGAAAGCCCAGAGACAAACCCACGCACATATGGTCACCTTAGCTTTGATAAAGGAGGCAGGAATGTACAGTGAAAAAAGGACAGCCTCTTCAATAAGTGGTGCTGGGAAAACTGGATGGCTACATGTAAGAGTATGAGATTAGAACACTCCCTAACACCGTACACAAAAATAAGCTCAAAATGGATTAAAGACCTAAAGGTAAGGCCAGACACTATCTAAGTCTTAGAGGAAAACATAGGCAGAACACTCTATGACATAAATCACAGAAAGATCCTTTTGGACCCACCTCCTAGAGAAATGGAAATAAAAACAAAAATAAATAAATGGGACCTAATGAAACTTCAAAGCTTTTGCACAGCAAAGGAAACCATAAACAAGACCAAAAGACAACCCTCAGAATGGGAGAAAATATTTGCAAATGTAGCAACTGACAAAGGATTAATCTCCAAAATTTATAAGCAGCTCATGCACCTCAATAACAAAAAACCCAATCCAAAAATGGGCAGAAGACCTAAATAGACATTTCTCCAAAGAAGATATACAGACTGCCAACAAACACATGAAAGAATGCTCAACATCATTAATCTTTAGAGAAATACAAATCAAAACTACGATGAGATATCATCTCACACCAGTCAGAATGGCCATCATCAAAAAATATAGAAACAATAAATGCTGGAGAGGGTGTGGAGAAAAGGGAACACTCTTGCACTGCTGGTGGGAATGTGAATTGGTACAGCCACTAAAGAGAAGAGTATGGAGGTTCCTTAAAAAACTACAAATAGAACTACCATATGACCCAGCAATCCCACTACTGGGCATATACCCTGAGAAAACCATAATTCAAAAAGAGTCATGTACCAAAATGTTCATTGCAGCTCTATTTACAATAGCCCGGAGATGGAAGCAACCTAAGTGTCCATCAACAGATGAATGGATAAAGAAGATGTGGCACATATATACAGTGGAATATTACTCAGCCATAAGAAGAAACGAAATTCAGTTATTTGTAGTGAGGTGGATGGACCTAGCATCTGTCATACAGAGTGAAGTAAGTCAGAAAGAGAAAGACAAATACCGTATGTTAACACACATATATATGGAATCTAAGAAAAAAAATGTCATGAAGAACCTAGGGGTAAGATGGGAACAAAGACACAGACCTACTAGAGAATGGACTTGAGGATATGGGGATGGGGAAGGGTAAGTTGTGACAAAGTGAGAGAGTGGCATGGACATATATACACTACCAAACATAAAATAGATAGCTAGTGGGAAGCAGCCACATAGCACAGGGAGATCAGCTAGGTGCTTTGTGACCACCTAGAGTGGTGAAATAGGGAGAGAGGGAGAGAGGGAGATGCAAGAGGGAAGAGATATGGGAACATATGTATAACTGATTCACTTTGTTATAAAGCAGAAACTAACACACCACTGTAAAGCAATTATACTCCAATAAAGATGTTAAAAAAAAAAAAAGAAAAAGAATGCACTAAGAACTACTGTGACTGTGAAGCTTCATTTCTACATGTTTGTCAGGGCAAATATCACTATTTACATATGCATCTCTTTGAGAGGATTTCATTTCTTCAAATATTCAAGCTCCTGCCTGGGATGTTTCTCTGGCTGTCAGTATCTTTGAAGCCAAACACCTGTTTTTTAGCACCTCAACCTCTCCCTCCTGTGTGTCTGGTGTCCCAGAGTCCAGAGGGCAATTGCTGCAGAAAATAAATAACCAGTTTTCTTGAGGTCAGGGCTGAGCTAAATAACTTCATGGGACGGAATAGGAAAAGGCACCCAGGGACTCTACCCGGTCCTTTCAGCCCTTCCAAATAGCACCCCCTGTTTTTATCACCTACTCCACCTCAATTTTTCTAGTGACCTGGTTCTTTGAATTTGAGTTTCTCCACCTTTTTGACAGGTGTATCAATGTGCATTTGTCGACAGCCCTCTGTATACCTCTACTGCCAGTCCTTCTCCCCTATCTTCAAAAATTGCTTTGAGATCCCTCGAACATTCACCCACTGTTACCTGCCCCCAACCATTCCCTTTACTCTTACTAACATACATTTTTTTTTTTTTTTTTTTTTGCTGTACGCGGGCCTCTCACTGCTGTGGCCTCTCCCGTTGCGGAGCACAGGCTCCGGACACACAGGCTCCGCGGCCATGGCTCGCGGGCCCAGCCACTCCGCGGCATGTGGGATCTTTCGGGATAGGGGCACGAACCCGTGTCCCCTGCATCGGCAGGCGGACTCTCAACCACTGCGCCACCAGGGAAGCCCACTAACATACATTTTAAATAATGTTATTACTGTTACTTTAAAGGGATTTGCTAGGGAACAGACATAAATATGTCTCTTCACTACTTCTAACCAAAAGTCACTTACTTTTTCAATTAAAGAACAGCATAAAATAAATCTCTCATTTTTAATGTAAAAAAATTCCATATGGTACTATCAGATACAAAGTTAAGATTGTGTTCTGAAATAAACCTAATAAGGTGTTTCAGCTCCAAAAAGTTTGAAACCCTTGGCTAAGACAAAACAATGTTTCAAAGTCATGTATGTATCCCTTTTAAAATAAAGAAGTAATTTGCCTCAGCAGATAAATACTGAAATCTTTTATAAGAAGTTCTTCCCTTGTCTAAACCCATTTCCTTTTGTTCCATGGGGATATCAGGGAGTCTTTTCAACCACTAGCTTCAAACCTGTGGCTTATACACCTAAGCCGTATTTTGTTGGGCTTTTATGTTTAAAATGAAATTAAACGTGTTTAGGTGAGGCAGGCACTGTTCTGTTCACCACAGATCCATCCTCCCCATTGCCTCCGCCTTCTTCTGGATTTAATATTCATGTCATCTTCCTAGACCCCACAGTTAATTTGGGTTTAAAACCCCTGTGTGGAATTCTCAACAAACTGAAGCAAGAGCCTTTTAAATGAATCTAAACATCAACAATGATAGAAAAATCATCAGGCATCTGCATTACAAAGAAATCTGGAATGATACTTCCCTTTCACAGACTAACAAAATATAAAAGGAAAACGGATTCAGAAAGTCACAACAAAACTGCTTTTTATGAGTAGTACTTTGGCCATTTTCAGAGGAACACAGAACAATCCGTGATTCTCTTTGTTCTTAATCCAGATTAGCTGATGAAGCAGCTTCAAATATTGAGATATAAAGAAAATGCCTTATTTTGTTTGGGGAGAAGCCTGAGAGTTTCAGTTAAAAATTGATGCTTTCACCTTGAAATGTCTGCCATCTCAACTTGCAACGGCTAGGGGGCCAGAGCTCTGAGGAAAAGCCTGGCCATCGGAGGAAAGTCCAGAAACACCCGTTTCAAGTTTTATGACTTCTTAATGGTTTGAATCACTTGTAGGTGTTTTTAATACCTGCTGTCTGCTTTGAAATGTTTCTTGCTTGGCAACCAGATAAGGACAATAAACTTGTCAAGCAGGCAACTAACTATTCAATTATTAAGAACATAAAATCCAAAGAAATGGAAAAGCTGTTTAGGTCTATAGCTTCTTCTCACTAATACTTTTCAGCCATTATGTCTTTTAAAAGCACCTCTGAAGTTTATTCCCTTATGAAGAGAATTATCCGAGAATAAAATATGCGGTAATAATCTGGTCCTCTTTCTAAATAATGAAGAGGAACAATAAATATATTTATATAATGTGCTTTTAATAATTGTTGGTAGTCACAAACACATTATTTTAATTAAGGAAAAGCTTAGCAGAAATCAGTTATGAAAAGTAACTGTGGCTAAATCTTTTCTTTCCAGAAAAAAAAAATGCAAAGGTAAATTTAAATTTTTGTTTCAGAATAGAATAAGTTCATTAAACACACAGTTATCATCCCCAGACTCAGGTTTTCTTTTGTTGCTCCTGAAATAAACTTCAAACTCTTTCACATACTAAAATATATTTTTTCAAAATAATTGTTATCCATTGAGTAATAAAATGGTGCCTGGTAATATTATAAGAATTGCAATTAATAAGACCTCTTCATTATTATTCAGGCTTAGAGCTAAGATATTTGACAGACATTAACTCAGCAATGTATATCTGTGGATATTAAATAAGACCCAATGCTTCAAAATCACTAGTTTCAAAAAACTGACCATCTCTGGATTTTAAGAGCTTCAACCTGATAAATTTTATCAAGATCACCGTTACTGGCACATGGACTCTTTCAATATGAACAAATGGCTTTCTTATTTTGACCAATAACCCATCAATTATTGCTTAGTTATAACAAGTTTATTGAGGGGTCACAATTCAATGGATTACAAACATGAAATGATTTAATTTTTCCATATCTGCTCTAGGAGTTACAAACTAGAAGTCTATAAACTTAAGCAATATTTTGTTTTGCCTGTAGTGTTTCAAACAAAATCGAATTTGAATTTTTTTTTTGGAGGGGGGGTTCACGGGCCTCTCACTGTTGTGGCCTCTCCCGTTGCAGAGCACAGGCCCCGGACACGCAGGCTCAGCGACCATGGTTCACGGGCCCAGCCGCTCCGCGGCATGTGAGATCTTCCCGGACCAGGGCATGAACCCGCATCCCCTGCATCCACAGGCGGACTCTCAACCACTGCGCCACCAAGGAAGACCCTCGAATTTGAATTTAAGTGAAGCATGCACTAACTTTCCAGACTCCCTGTGGTAGGAAGAATTCTACGATGCCCCCTGAATTCTTACCCACTGGGGCACACCCTTGTATAACACTTCCTCTCGCATGTGGCAAGGGACTGTGACTATGATTGATGGTACTCCCATGATTAAGTTACAATATTTTGCAAAAGGGAAGGTACACTCCAGATTCAATTTGAGTTCCTTTTCAGTTGACTTTAAGTCATTCTAAAGGACATTATCCTGGGTGGGCCTGACTAATCAGATGTGCTCTTTCAAAGGTTATCTTGGCCCTTCCTGAAGCAGCAGAGATGCTCTCCAGCTGGCCTTGAAGAAGAAAACAGTGATGCTGTGAATTGCCTATGGAGATGGGCAGTTGAGGGCCTGAGTTCCGCAACTGTAAGGAAGTGCACACTGCCAACAATCCGACTGGACGTGGAATAAGATCTTGAGCTCCAGATGAGAACACAGGTTACCTGACACACTGACTGCACTCTTGTGAGACGCTGAGCAAATAACCCAGCTAAGTCATTTCTAGACACCTGACCCCTGGAAACTGAGATACTAAACATGTCATTTTAAGTCACTAAATTTGTGAAGTTTTGTAACTCAGCAAGAGAAAAAAATACACTCAGCACACACTCCTTATTGCCTCAAGACCTACCTTGATTCCCACTTATCCCCTTTTCCATCCTTTAACATCTTAGAGTTTCTATAATGTTCACATCAGTTTCATTTACTAAAACTTAGTCCTCTCCAGCTTATAATTTTAATCTTGTGTCCATTTAAAGATCCTCCTCTCACCCAGTACAAGTTACATCTGTGGCCCTTGCCTGCTTAGAGTAGCGTGGGTAAAGTTCTGTCTTTCCCAGTTCTTTTCAGGGTCTAGATTTCTGTGTTGGGTTCTGTGGGGAAGAAAAGGAGACTCAGAGACATGATCACATTTGTGTATGCATTGGGAGGTTGTTCTATTTGGTCTGGTTTATTCAGTCTGCATAAGTGGTGTGCATGCCTTTCTCAAGCATGTTCATCTTCACTCCAGCCCACCCCCTGTTGCTGAGGATTCCCCAGAGAGGGGCAACTGGACCTCCTTTGGTCTCCTGCCAGTGGACCATCACACAATCCTTTCTCCAGACTGAGATCAATTCCTTGTCACTTTATCTGTCTGGCAAGTCCAGGAGCTCCTCTTCCTCCTGTAATCTCCATGTTCTGCCACAGGGAAGCCCTGGGTGTTTAAAGGTGCTCTTCTATGGCTTTTCAGGGCTGTGGAGAACTTGCAGGGGTTGGGGTTGCCCCAACTCCAGCTATGTTATGCTCTAATACCTTCAGTCTCTGCTGGAAAGTCCCTTTAATTTTCCTATCTTAAAAAATATATATGAGGAAACTAGTCTAAGTTCACAATGTCCTCCAACTGCAGGGGACACATATCAGGCTCTCTCACAAAATTAAGAAGGGGTACCTAGTTGATATACATATATTTTAGCTCAATATTCAGCCAGCCAGAGAATAAAGAGATTTCTTTTTGGACCCAAATACTGTATATCATTGGTACCTTCCTTTAGAATTCAGAGTACAAGAGATACTTTTCTTAAATTTGAGCTTCAGCTAAACTTCCTTGACAGTAGGAAAAGTCTCACACAATAGCTCATTGCATAATTAATTAATTTAAAACAGTAAAACCAGATATTTGAGGACAGAAGACTGTAATGCTTTGAAGGCCAGCATTATCTATGCTTTTCTTTTCCTTTTCCCCACAAATAAGTTTATTCACCATTCACAGAACAAGCTGTCAAAAAATTTCCATCAGCTTTTCCCTCCTACCAAATTTATTAGAAATAGAAGAGAAGTCAGAAACTCACGCTCTAGGTTTGATTCCCTATTCAGTGTACACTCAACCAACAGCATCAACCAGACTCAGACCTCTTCAAAGAAAACAAAATTTACTTCAAATAACTGTGGATACCCCACCACCTTATTGATCTTGGGGTTTAGCCCACTATCTGTCTGTGATAACTTCTAGAAAAGTCTCAGCAATGCAAGGCATCTGCCCTGGTTATTTCAGAAATGAAATAAACATCAAACCTGCAAAGCTGTACATCTACTCAAGAAAGCCCACATTTTCAATGCTGCCTTCTTTTTTGAAACAAATTTTATTTTTTAGAGAAATTTTATGTTCATGGCAAAATTGAGTGGAAAGTACATAGAGTTTCCATATGCCCACTGCTCCCACACACATACAACGTCGTGCACCATTAATACCCCCTACCACAGGGGTACATTTGCTATAATCGATTAACGTACACTGACACATCACTGTCACCTAATATCCATAGTTTACATTAGGTTTCACTCTTGCTGTTGTATATTCTGCGGGTTTTAACAAATGTGTAAAGATACACCCATCATTACAGTATCAACCACAATAGTTTCACTGCCCTAAAATTCACTCCTGCTCTACCTACTCATCTTTCCCTCCCTCCACCCCTGGCAACCACTGATCTTTGTACTGTCTGCATAGCTTTGCCCTTTCCAGAATGTCATATGGTTGGATTCATATAGTATGTAGCCTTTTCAGACTGCTACTTTTACTCAACCATATGCACTTAAGGTTCCTCTATGTCTATTCATGGCTTGATAGCTCATTTCTTTTTAATGCTGAATAATATTCCATTCTCTGGATGTACCAGTTTATTTATTCATTCACCTACTAAAGGACTTGTTGGTTGCCTCCAAGTTTTGGTAATTATGAATAAAGCTCCTATAGATATCTGTGTGAAGGTTTTTGTGTGGACATAAGTTTTTGATTTATTTGGGTAAATACCAAGTAGCAGGATTGCTGGATTATATGTTAAGACTCTTTAGTTTTGTAAGAAACTTCCAAAGTGGACATACTATGTTGTCTTCTCACCAACAGTGAATGAAAGCTCCCATTGCTCCACAGCTTTCCAGTTTTTGGTGTTGTGTTTGGGATTTTAACCCTTCTAATGTGTGTGTACTGGTATCTCACTGTCGTTTTAATTTGCGTTTTTCTGATGACATATGATGTGGAGCATCTTTTCATATGCTTACTTGCCATCTGTATATCTTCTTTGGTGAGCTGTTCAGGTCTTTTGCCTACTTTTTAATCAAGTTGTTTGTTTTCTTACTGTTGAGTTTAAAGAATTCTTTGCGTATATTTGGATCATACCCATTATTAGATGTGTCTTTTGCAAATATATTCTTCTAGTCTGTGACTTGTCTTCCCATTCCCTTGACCTTGTCTTTCACAGAGCAGAAGTTTTTCACCTTAATGAAGTCCAGGTTATCAACTGTTTTTTCCATGGGTTGTAACTTTGGTGTTATATCAAAAGCCATCATCATATCCAAGGTCATCTAGATTTTCTCCTATGTTATCTTCCAGGAGTTTCATAGCTTTTCTGTTTTGTATGTAGGTCTATGATCCATTTTGAGTCAATTTTTATGAAGGATGTAAGGTCTGTGTCTAGATTCATTTTTATTTTTTTCATACGGATGTTCAGTTGTTCCAGCACCATTTGTTGAAAAGACTATCTTTGCTCTATTGTAGTGCCTTTGCTCCTTTGTCAAAGATCACTTGACTATATTTACATGGGTCTATTCCTGGGCTCTATTCTGTTCCATTGGCCTATTTGCCTATTCTTTTGCCATTATCACTCTTTCTTGATTGTCATAGCTTTATATTAAACTTGAAGTTGGGTAGTGTCACTTATTTAAATTTGTTCTTCTCTTTCAATATTGTGTTGGCTATTCTATTGGGTGGGCCAAAAGGTTCATTAAGTTTTTTCCGTAAGATGGCTCTGGTAGCACTTAGTTGTCTTTAACTTCATTCGAAACAATTGTGTTCAAGTGTATCTGACAGCTGTCATATCAGCGTTCATTTAAAAATAGACATCAAAATTGGTGAATTTTTGTGTAGCCATTTTAATATTGAAGATGGAAGAAATAAAGCAACATTTTTGGCATATTGTGCTTTATTATTTTAAGAAAGGTAAAAACGCAACTGAAACCCACAAAAAGATTTGTGCAATGTATGGAGAAGGTGCTGTGACTGATGGAAGATGTCAAAAGTGGTTTGCGAAGTTTCGTGCTGGAGATTTCTCGCTGGACGAAGCTTCACAGTCCTGTAGACCAGTTGAAGTTGATAGCAGTTAAATCGAAAGAGTAATTGAGATCGATCAACATTATACCATGCAGGAGATAGCCGACATACTCACAATATCCAAATCAAGCACTGAAAATCATTTGCACCAGCTTGGTTAAGTGAATCGCTTTGATGTTTGGGTTCCACGTAAGTTAAGCGAAAAAAACTTTCTTGACCATATTTCTGCATGTGATTCTCTACTGAAATAAACCAAACAATTAATTCTAGCAAGTACTGCTCCCAATTAGACCAACTGAAAGCAGCACTCAATGAAAAGCATCCAGAATGAGTCAACAGAAAACACATAATCTTCCATCTGGCTAAGACCACATGTTACTTTGATGACCAGGCAAAAACTGTTACAGCTTGACTGGGAAGTTCTGATTCATCCTCCATATTCACCAGACATTGCACCTTCGGATTTCCATTTATTCTGGTATTTACAAAGTTCTCTTAATAGAAGAAAATTCAATTGCCTGGAGGACAGTAAAAGGCACCTGAACAGTTCATTGTTCAAAAAAGATAAAAAGTTCTGGGAAGATGGAATTATGAAGTTGCCTAAAAAATGAAAAATATGTCTTTTATTTTTACTTAAAAAACCAAAGGCACTTTTTGGCCCACCCAATAGATCTCTTGTCTCTCCATATGAACTTTGTAATTTATTTATTAAGATCCACAAAATAAATTACAGGGATTTTGATTGGGATTGCATTGAATCTATAGATTAAATTGGGAAGAACTGACATCTTGACAATATTGAGTCTTCAAATTCATAAACATGGAATCTCTCTCCATTTATTTAGTTCTTCTTTGATATCTTTCATCAGAGTTTTACTCATATGAATCTTACATGTGCTCAATGGCATTATATCCAAGTATTTCATTTTGAGGAGTGTTAATGTAAGTGGTATTATGTTTTTAATTTCAAATTCCACTGATTTATTCCTGGTATATAGGAAAACAATTGACTTTTAAATATTAACCTAGCATCCTACAATCTTGTTATAATGTATATAAATTTTACTTGTATTTATTCATTCTTCAATGCTCTTCCTTTCTTCACGTAGATCCGAGTTTATACTCTATATCATTTTATGTTTCTCTGAAGATCTTTTAACATTTCTTGCAAGGCAGTTTTACTGGCAACAGATTTCCTCAATTTTTGTTTGTCTGAGAAAATATTTCTACTTCACTTTTGAAGAATTCTAGGTTGGTGTGTTTTTTTTTTTTCTCTCAACACCTTAAATATTTCATTCCACTCTCTTCTTGCTTGCATGGTTTCTGAGGAAAAATCAGATGTAATTCTTACCTTTTCTCCTCTATACATAGGTGGGTGTTTTTTTTCCTTTGACCTCTTTCAAGATTTTTTTTAATCTTGATTTTTCTGAGGTTTGAATATGATATACCCAGTTGTAGTTTTTTATGGGGTTTTTTTTTTGGCATTTATCCTCCTTAGTATTCTGAGTTCTCTGAATCTCTGGATTGGCATTTGACATTAATGTGGGGGAAATTCTTAGTCATTATTGTCTTAATTATTGCTTCTGTTCCTTTCTTTCTTCTCCTCTGATATTCCCATCAAACATAGTGTTACACCTTTTTAAATTGTCCCACAGTTCTTGGATATTGTGTTCTTTTCCTATCTTAATTCTCTTTTCTTTTTAGTTTTGGAAGTTTCTATTGTCATATCCTCAAGCACAGAGATTCTTTCCTCAGTTGCATCCAGTCTACTAATAAGTCCATCAAAAGCATTCTTTATTTCTATTAAAGTGTTTTTGATCTCTAGCATTTCTTTTTGGTCCTAAGAATTTCCATTTTTCTGCTTATATTAGCCATTTGTTCTTACATGTTGTCTCCTTTTTCCAGTAAAGCCCTTAGCTATTAATCATAATTTCATTGCTATTTAATTCCTGGTCCATGTTAATATTCCTGCCATATCTGACTCTGGTTCTGATGATTGTTCAGTCTCTTGGAACTGTTGAATTTACCTTTTAGCAAACTTTGTATTTTGTCATTGCTGTTGAAAAGTACCCATCACGTACTGGCAAAAGGAACAGCAGTAAACAGTCCTTCAATACTGTAGTGGTAATGTGTCAGGCAAGGGGAAGTGTTCCATAGCCCTATAATTAGGTCTTTTGGTGAGCCTGTGCCTCTGGGTTATTAACTTCACTAGAGCTTCTCACTCCTTCCCCTCCCCATTTCCCCCATACTACTGAGGTTGAATGGCATGGCTGGAGGGCACTGGGGTTGGATGTTTTCCTTCCTCAAGACAGGCTAGGCTCTGATGAAACTTCAGGAGGTGGGGCTCTGATAAAGTAGTTTCTTTTGAGGGTAGACCTTGTTAAGAAGAACAGAATGTTCTGCTGTATTTCAAAATGGTTCCTTTTCCGCTCCTGAATGCTGGATTTTTCTCCAATGTTCATTAGAAAGACCTGGTAGAGCTCCTTGAAGTAAAACTCACAGAAACGTAGTGGTTCCCCTATAACTGGGTGCTCCTAGAGTTTGTATTTTTTGTTTTTGTTTTGTTTTGTTTTTGCGGTACACGGGCCTCTCACAATTGTGGTCTCTCCTGTTGTGGAGCACAGGCTCCGGATGCACAGGCTCAGCGGCCATGGCTCACGGGCCCAGCCACTCCGCGGCATGTGGGATCCTTCCAGACCAGGGCATGAACCCGTGTCCCCTGCATCGGCAGGCAGACTTTCAACCACTACGCCACCAGGGAAGCCCTCCTAGAATTTTTAAGTCTCAGATTTGTCCACTCTGAGCCTCCAGCAATTTGTCAATTCCACTTGAGGTTTTCCTATCCCAGCACTGGTTCTTGCAGAGGCATCTGTTTATGAACTTCTGCTCCAATAAATTGTGACTCTGTAACCACCTGTCTTTTCTCTCCAATTTTGAGAGCAATGGTTTGTCCTGTTACCTCACTTCTTTGATGGATCTAAGAACAGTTGTTGATTTTGCAGTTTGTTCAGTTTTTACTTGTTGCTAGGCTGGAATGGTGACTCCTTAAGACTCTTACACACTGGCCTGGAAACCAGAAGCCCTTCTCAAGTGTTTTTTTGTTTATTTTTCACAAACACTCAATATGCATGCCTAGTTTCAACACTGATGAAAATATCAAATCAAGATACATCTGGCCACTGCTTTCTCTAAATCTGTATATTTGTTCTTCATTGTCTTTCACGTCCAGTTTGACACTCATTAATCCAGCTTTGAAACTTAACTACGACAACCACCTTCTTTGTCCAGAAGTACATGAATTCTGAATTCTCTTCCTAGCTCTCTCTTTTTTTTTTTTTTTTTTTTTCGGTACGTGGGCCTCTCACTGCTGTGGCCTCTCCCGTTGCGGAGCACAGGGTCCGGACGCCCAGGCCCAGCAGCCATGGCCCACGGGCCCAGCCGCTCCATGGCATGTGGGATCCTCCCGGGCCGGGGCACGAACCCATATCCCCTGCACCGGCAGGCGGACTCTCAACCACTGCATCACCAGGGAAGCCCCCCTAGCTCTCTCTTTGCCGCTGGTCTCTCCTTGTTCCAAAGTGTCCTGTTATCAGGGTTATCTCCTCAAAGCACAACTCAGATGCTATCAGAAACTCAAATGTCTAATTATTCTATGCTTGATATGCAGGGCCCTACATATCTGGCTCAGTCTTACCAGTCAAAACATTTACGGTATCCCCAGTGTCTTAAATTGTCATCTCATTGACCACGTCATAGCTCCTCCAAATGGATCTATGATCTCTCAATCCCACGTGTTCACTTTTAATGATTCCTTGACTTGTAAAGGTCATCAAAACATAGTCCATTTATCAAGGCCAATCTCAACTCTTTCCCAATATTCCTGATCAGATGTTCTCTCTCCTTTCTCCAGTACCCATAGGAGTATATTTGGGGGATGACACTTACTGACACCGCAGTATAGTTAAGTATGTCTTTATTATTTTCCAAATTTAATGGAGGCTTCATCAATGTACCCAAATGCACCTTGATCATTTTCTCCCCCATGCAATACCTAGTACACTATGCCAGAGCAGGCACAAAACAAATTTCCACCTAATTGCAAAGATATGGAAGCAAACTTTTAAAAAGTTTCTTCAAACAAAACTCTCTTACTCCTAAGGTTTGATAATCCAAATATGTGTTTGGATAAATACACACACACACACACCTTTCAGAAAAATGAAGTAAAAAGTAGCACTCTTCAAACTGATGATCACCAGAACCAACTGAGGGAAGTTCAACACTTCTACAAATAAGACACTTCTGCTAAGTACATAATTATATACATGCTATTTAAAATTTGAGTTGTCAAATGATTTACTGTCATTACTAGAATTCTTCTGATTAATCTATTGTCCCATAGAAGAAGTAACGATTTTTCAAATAAGTTTACCAAAAGTAGACTAAATCGTTGTAAATATCTTGTGAAGTACACCTCTAATGTCACAGTGAGAAGCTAATTCTAACTATAAAGCAACATGTGATAATTTTGATAAAACACCAGAATATTCATTTTTAAAGGATTTATATCTTTTGCAGCACTAACTATTGGAGGTTCTAAACTCTTCACAAGAGAAGGCCAAGGTCAAATAATTTTGGAAACCAATTCTGAGCCAAACTGGAAGCCAAATAACAAAGTCAGTCATAATTATTTACTTATTTATTTTACCAAAATAATATTTCTTAGGTTACCTTCTGCCCCTTTTAAAAGTGATTTTGACTCTGATTTTCTTCCTGATGATTTTGAAACCACAAATTTATCCTCCAGGAATGAAGACATGCCCTTCGGACATGGCTTCAAAGAATGTGTGTGTGCTGTAGTGATAAAAGACCATTTCAAAGCCAAGGTACACGAAATTTCTGATTCTACTTGTTAGCCATAGCAGGCTCCAAAAGTGACTGCTTTAAACATACACCTAGTGTGTAAATTTTGTTCATCATATTGAAATGTTAATGATAAAAGTGATCATGAGCCATAGTAAAGTCATGTGTATGTTGTAGGAGGGTGCTGCATCGATACGCTTATTTGCAGTAATGGGAAACAATAAACTGCCCAAAAAAATGGGGACAGAATAAATGGATGGATTTTAATTCTATACAAAGAGTGAAAAATGAGAGGGAAATGTTCCCTACATCGTGATTTCTGTCAATAATTCAACTCTATACATTTTAAATTCACTTATGACATGCAGGGCTAGATTAAACCTGAAAATACTTATGCTCATATTTGAGGAATATCAGTTTATTTCCACCAAATAAAAAAAGTCAAAGAAATAGCCAGCAAGGCTGGGGGGGGTGGATTATTCCTTAGAAAACAACAATGGCATATTTTAATATAGTGAAAACACATTAAGCATTTCTGTCTAACCCTGGTTTTCTTACTCTCTAAAAAGGATGTTTAGAAAGTGATTCCCAAATTGGATCAGATTTGTGGCAACTGCATGATATTTTATAGATATTTTCTTCTCAGAGCTTTTAAATCTTGACAATTTAATATATAAAAGCATATTCAAGAGTTATCATTATGGCAAAGCAAAGATAACACAAAACCTGCACAATTTCTAAAGCCAAAGGCTTCAAAAGTAAACTCTGAAGTTTGCTCTTCCTCTGTTTTCAGGGATTTAGTCCAGGTGGTTTGATGTACGAAGATAAAACCCTTCCTTCTACTGTTAGCATTGGCATCTTCACAGTATTTTGTTTCATATTGATTTTATCCTAACCGTTTACTGTATATAACCTTTATACAAGCTCAGTAAACATTTTAAAAAGCTACTGGGGTATCTGATTACTTGCCCTTACTCATACACTTATGTGTGTCCTTGCACAGTCCATTCCCTCTGCTTGGAACAGTCTTCTCCCAGATATCCCCATCATTCATTCACTTGCTGCCTTCAGGTCACAGAAGGAGGCTTCTCAAAAGACTCCTCCATTTAAAATAGCAGCCTCTCCCCACTTCCCGCCCTGCAACTCCCTAGTATTAATTCTTCACAACTTTCAGTATGCTCTAAAAACATTCTATTATTTACTTATTTACTTATTTCCTTTGCCCTCCCTCCCCCTACCACTAGATAATAAACTGTAACAGGTAGATTTTCCTAATAAAGACTATTTTAAAGAGAAGTTTTAGGTTCACAGCAAAATTGAGAGCAAGGTACAGAGATTTCCCATAGAGCCCCTGTCCCCACATGTGCACGGCCTCCCCCATTATCAACATCCTCCATCAGAGTGGTATATTTGGTACTTTCAATGGACCTAGGCTGACACATCATAATCACACAAAGTCCTTAGGTTACCTTAAGAGCCACTCTTGGTGTTGTACATTTTATAGGTTTGGACTAATGTATGATGTGTATTCATCACTATAATATTGTACAGAGTATTTTCACTGCACTGAAAATCCTCTGTGCTCTGCCTATTCATCTCCTACCCTAACCCCTGGTAACCACTGACATTTTTACTGGCTCCACAGTTTGGCTTTTCCAGATGGATTCCAGAATCCCTATGGTTGGATTCATAGGGTATGTAACCTTTCAGATTGGCTTCTTTCACTCATCCATATGTACTTAAGGTTCCACCACACCTTTTCATGGCTTGATAGCTGATTTCTTTTTAGCATTCAATAATATTCCAATATCTGGATTATCACAGTTAGTTTACTTATTCACCTACTGGAGGACATCTTGGTTGCTTCCAAGTTTTGGTAATTAAGAATAAAGCTGCTATAGACATCTGTGTGCAGATTTTCACGTGGACACAGATTTTTCAATTCATTTGGGTCAATACCAAGAAGCAGGATTGCCGGATAATATGGTAAGACTATGTTTAGTTCAGTAAGAAACTGCCAAAGTGGATGCACTATTTTGTATTTCAACCAAAAATGAATGAGATCTCCTATTGCTCCACATCCTTGCCAACATTTGGTGTTGTCAGCGTTTGGGATTTTGACTATTCTAATATGTATGCAGTGGTATCTTATTGTTGTTTTAATTTGCATTTCCCTGATGACATATGATATGAAGCATCTTTTCATATGCTTACTTGCCATCTGTTTATCTTCTTCAGTAAGTTCTCTGTTTAGGCCTTTGACACACTTTTTAATTAGATTATTTGTTCTCTTACTGTTGAGTTTTAAGAGTCCTTTGTATATGTTTGGATCATATCCTTTATCAGATGTCTTGTGCAAATATTTTCTCTCAGTCTGTGGCTTGTCTTCTCATTCTCTTGACATTGTCTTTCACATAGCAGAAGCTTTTCATTTTAATGAAGTCTAGCTGATTGATTTTTTCTTTTATAAACAGTTCCTTTGGTACTGTATCCAAAAAGTCACTGCTATACCTAAGGTCATCTAGGTTTTCTCCTATGTTATCTTCTAGGAGCTTTATGGTTTTACAGAGGTAGATTCGTTTGGCTTCATCTGTTGATTACTAAAGCAGTACCCAGTACATAACAGGCACTCAAAGTTTTTACTGAATTAAATGCGTTTGTTTATTTATTTATTTATGGCAACTGTGTGTAGTATAGTTAAGAATTTGTCTGTCTTTTGCCTTGGATTTCTGGCACGGAGTTTCAAAACCTCTTAGACTTTCCTGAGTGATAGGCATATGGTTGTTTCTCTGTGTAGTATTGTGAGTAAAGATTTATAAATATAAAAATAGAATTAAGATGCCAGGAACTAAGTTTGAAATTACTTAAGGTAAATCAAGGCATCATTAACAGTAGCTGAAATATACTGTCCATACCTCAAAATACAATGGGATATTCATTAATTTTATGTGTTCCATGAACAGTATATTCTAATAGCATCTAGGTTAGCAGGGATGAGTAAATTAAGCAAAACACTAGGCAGGCATTACAGGAGCAAGTGAGTCCTATTACACTGGATTTTCATAAGCTTAGTTAACGACCTGCAGTAGAGGCAATCAATTATTTCAAAAGAAATTCAAATTCAAAAATCAATAACTGGCTTTCTTTGCACAAAGGGACTATCTAATAGCAGAAATCAGTAACTAGGGCAATTTCTAACCTGATACATTTAGCCAAAATGGTTTCAATTTCTATCTCCAAGTATATTTTAGTGCTTCTCTTCCATCTTCTCACTTTGAAAAATTTTCATTAGAGATTCAAAGCTTTTCTGAACTGAAAGTCACCATAGAAATCATCACGACAGAGAACATCTGCTGGAGACATCTTGTGAAGTTAAATTTGAATTCAGGTTTAAATAAGTAATAAGGGTAATTTATATTAACTAATTATTTTGCTTAATGAAAGCAAACTGAATAAATGTAGGTGTTGTGTTTCATTTGTAAAGACTAAGAATTTTTGATATTTTAGAAGTGCTGGGCAGATTTTACCTTTACATCACCATAATACAAAACAGGTTTGTTAGCAAATCAACAGTGCAAAGGAAGAAAATGTTTCTGCTACTGAAGAGGAAAGGACAACCACTGTTTCAATCATCACTTTAACAACAGTGTTTGCATTCAGACAATGAACTGCTAATTACAAGTGATGTTATCTGTGTGTGTAAAAGCAAGTTCTCAAAAATACAATGATATATATAATATATATAATCCATCTCTTCCTTCCTGAATCCCATCCACAAAATATCTGCATGCCCTTGAACCTAACAAAACTGAATTACATTTTTTAACAATTCTATAAATTTGGTTCTTCATAAAATCAAATTACCTTCTCAAACCAGTACAAATTAAGAAAGGTTTTTCGGGCTTCCCTGGTGGCGCAGTGGTTGTGAGTCCGCCTGCCGATGCAGGGGACACGGGTTCGTGCCCCGGTCCGGGAAGATCCCACATGCCGCGGAGCGGCTGGGCCCGTGAGCCATGGCCGCTGAGCCTGCGCGTCCGGAGCCTGTGCTCCGCAACGGGAGAGGCCGCAGCGGTGGGAGGCCCGCGTACTGCAAAAAAAAAAAAAAAAAGAAAGGTTTTTCAATGTGTGAAAAGAAGAACTAACTAGCTGGAAATCTCATCTTCATTACTATTCTCTTTCACTGAAAGAATTAATTTTAATTTGAGCAATTAAAAAAAATCCAAAAATGAGCCCAAAGTAATTAATTTCAGTCCCAAAATTATATTTCCAGTTCTACATCTTTCCACCTTCACTAAACAACCATTTAAAAAGACTTTTGAAAATAAATATACAAATAACAAATGATGAATGAATAAATCAAATAACTGTGAGTAAATGCCAAAGATAGATGATACCTGCTAGAAAAGCAGATTTTAATTGTTCTGTGTATAACAAGATTTCTCAACCTCAGCACTATTGACATTTGGGGCTGGATAATTCTTTGTCATGGAGGACTGTCCTGTGCATCGTAGGATATTTAGCAACATCTCTGCCTTCTGCCCACAAAATGCCAGTAGCACCTACCCCCTACCCCAGTTGTGACAGCCAAAAATTGTCTGCAAATGTTGCCAAATGTCCCCTAGGAAGTAGGGGAAAAAATTACCCCCAGCAGAGAATTAGATAGTTTGCTGAAAATCGTGATAGCTGGGTCGCACCTCCAGAAATTCTGATTCAGCAAGTCCAAAAGGATCTGCAATTTTTACGACCACCCTGGATATTTCTTCCGTAAGAATCCTGAACCCCGTTTTGTATATTTAATTGCTAGCAACAATGATAGGGAGGGGAGAGACATTCTCAAAAGGCCAACTGTGGATTTAGTAATTTGACCTCAGCAGCATTTCCGATTGCCCAAAGCTAAGAGAGTCTGAAGGAGAGCCACAAATGGCCTCTTATCAGAAAACCATGCACCTTTACAAGAATCACAGTATACAAAATGTTTTCATGAGCTCTGCATCCTCCCAACAATCCTCTGAGGGAGACAGAGAAAGTGTTTTCCAAATAGGCTTCCTTAATCATTTCTACCTCATCAGGGTTTATATTTCTAGTTTCTGTGAACATGAATAACAACACAACAAAGGGTAATCAACTCTTTTAACTACAGGGCATCCCTAGAGGAAATAGACTCAGGGTTGCCTTACTTAAAATTACACACCTAAAATCAGTCAGAATTCAAAGCTTAGGTCTTTACACACATACAAATATTTTTTCTTCATGATCCACATACAGTACCTCTCTTCTTGACTGAATCAACAGACCATTTCACTATAAATTGGGCACTAAGGAGTTCTACACTCTTACCTACACATACCACTATGATTACATGTCAATATGGGTAAACTAATTTTGAGATTTTTTCCATCTAATATTTACAAATATAGTACTCATTTCAGTTAATGTTCAATCTTCTCTGCAGTTTGAATTGAATTATATGTTTTTGCTGCTGTTGGTTTTGTTTTTTTTTTTTTTTTAGCAGTCACATTACTCCTTATCTAGCTTATGGTCAAATAAATTCTCCTTTTCTATAGTCCACTGTCAAACCTATCCTGCATTATGCAACTGACTTTTACAAACTAAATGCAAGAGTACACATTTATTCCTGTCAAATTTATCTTCTTGGTCTAACCCAAATGTCCATTCTATACAAACTAAATCATCAAATTGGTGACAAGGCTAGATGTAAATTCCTGTACAAGGTTTATATAACCTCTATCTTTCCTTCTAATCTTTTTGCCAATCATTATTAAGAGATATTTATACTTCCAAGATCCTCTGAGCAAGATGGAATCATAAGGACCTGTCAAGTAATGGAGCAGCACCATAAATAACTGAGTGGATCAGCCCAGAGTATACTGGCTTTCAACAGGCCACTAAATAATGTTCAAGGATGTAGTATGCAAGTACATCACTACCAGCTTCCAGTCTTCTTCCAGACTCACCTCACCTTGATCCTCATCCTCTGCTCTATACTGTAGCCAACAGGACCTTATCCATTAATTGAATTTATCAAGATTTTCTTCCTCAAGTCTTCTATTCACTTTTTTTTAATCTATCCACTCATGAGATTCTACTTTGCCTGGTGAGATTCTATTACTCCTTCAATATCCCATACAACTATCTCCTCCATAAAGCCTGCCATCATTACCTCCTTCATTGCCCATCCCTTTTGGAAGCAAATCTCTCCTTCTATAGTAATATATTAGTAATATAGTAATTCTCATAATAATGTATGAATACATCACTCTTAAGGTGCTTGCCATTTGCTGATTCCCTACTCCTATGTCACATCTACTCAATACCTAGCACAATATTTTCACTTGGGAATTTTCTGTTGATTTACTAATGAATTAATATTATACCTTGCACTTGAAACTTAGATGTGAAAACTAGTAAAAGTGGCAGCTAGAGTCAGCACAAATTAAAGAGCGGGCTTGACAGAAATAAGAGTGAGTGAATAAGGAGGAATTTTATAAACAATCTTGCACTCAGAAGGAAAAGAAATTAAAATGTGTATTTTTGAATAACGAGATTAATCAATCTAACAGGCTTCCATAATGGTTTCTAGCTCCTTTACATTTCTAGTGTCTGTGATCATGAATAACAAAGTAACAAAAGTTAATCAACTCTTTCAACTGTAGGGCATCACCCAGAGGAAAGTTTTCAGAAAGAGCACTTCAGGAATGATTCAAACCTGTAGTGGTGACAGGTGGAAAAGTAGGTTTGGGCCAAAATAGCAAATTGCTTAATCAGTCATCAGGTCACTAATTCATTTCAAAGCCATTTGACCTGGAATAAGCCTGGTGAGCCTAACTCTACCTCCACTGAGATAAAAACTGTTTAGAAGGATGAGGCAATTGATTTCCAAAAGAACTCCAATATAAAACCATGACTTAAGTTAGAGAAAAAGCAGCTCAGAGCTTGAGCCACAAATAATTTACACTCTTATTATGTTGGTTGAAATAGAATTTAGGCTGGGAAAAGCTTCCAAGTGAAAGCTTCCAGTGAGTTCTAGGGTTCATCTTCTCTTGAATGGACTCTTGCAAGGGCTCTAAATCATTTTCTCGGTCTCCACAAGCTCCCATTTCCAGAGCATTCCTTTTGTCCACACTGATGCCAGTGTGACATTGAACATGTAGCTATTGGACCCTTAAAATGTGTCTAGTCCAAACTGAGATGTGCTCCAAGCATAACACACACACCAGATTTCAAAAACATAATATGGGGAGAAAAAGAATGTAAAATATCTTTAACAATTTTCCCATTGCTTACATGTCCCTGGGTCTCCTCACCTGAGGCCCAAAGAGCTAGCAGACTATGCAAACCTCTCAGTCTCTCTAAAGAAGAGGATGTCTGCCAATCTGCTGTAAGAAAGTCCCTAAACAAAGAAGGTAAGAAGGACTGGGTGCCCAAGATTGTGTCTTGTTACTCCAGGCATCCTGCAACACAAAACATTGGCATATTGCTCTGAACAAACAGCATACAAAGAAAAATAAGGAAGAGACTACAGAATATGTCAGACTTTTTGGCCAAGAGAATGTAGGAGGCCAAAGAAATACACCAGGAATGGATCACAAAGACATAGCACCTGTTCTCTCTGAGAGCTTCTACCTCTAAGTCCGAGTCAAAAATGAGATGTTCTAAGAGAAACAAATAAATAAGATTAGACACATATTAAAGAAAAGTTTAGCAGCATGTGAAGAGATAGAGTCCAAAAAATAAGCAACAGGGGCGAGAGGAGCTGTTTTCTAGAGAAAAATACCTTTTAGAAAGCCTGCATTCAAGAGATTCCTTGACTTTGCTAGTGTGCACACACGGCATGCTTCGCAGGGCCCTGATACCTCCTCTGAGCACTCGGGAGCCTTTCTGTGTACAGAGTGAGCACATCCAGGGATGCACCTGCACCAGTCACCTTGGCCTCTTCTGAGTCCCCTTTCACACGGGCTCTTACTAACTCACCCTCCTAGAAGCAGAGGGTCCCATTTGCCCCTAGTTCCCAAAAACCTGCTTATGTGTCTGAGGGAGACAAGACAGCTCTCTGGCTCTCCATCCCTAAAACCCTTTGTAAATTTAAAAATTACAATATTTTAGATACACTGGGTTAAATAAAATATATTATTAAAACCGATTCTACCTATGTGAGAAGGATGTACAGGCAAGAGGGAGAGGAGGAAGGGTCATATACCATGATGGGAAGTACAACAGTGACAGAAGGTTAACATACCCAGGAAGTGTTCTTCCCAGGGATCACTGGAACTGAGAAAGGTCACTTAAAGTGAATCCATAGATGAAAAATCAAAACTTCACAATAACTATTTTTAAATGTTTAATGCAGATTTTATATTGAACAAATGAAGCCGAAAACACTGTTCATTGTTATCTTGTGTTTTAAAAGATGTACATTATAATTGAAACCATCCTGGATTCTAAAATGAACTAAGAATGTACCAGTGGGACAGGGCTGACTTTTTGTTAAATTGGTAGCACCACATAACTTCCCTTCACATTTAACTTCCATAGCAGGAGCATAAATAAAGGTGTTTCACAGAGGTATTCAAGGACTCCCTTAATTTTCCCAAGGACGTCTTTATAATCTTTTCAAAGTCAAGTCATTCTCTCTTTGTTTTTTTTTTTTTTTTTTGCGGTACGCGGGCCTCTCACTGCTGTGTCCTCTCCCGTTGCGGAGCACAGGCTCCAGAGGCGCAGGCTCAGCGGCCATGGCTCACGGGCCCAGCCGCTCCGCGGCACGTGGGATCTTCCCGGAACGGGACATGAACCCATGTCCCCTGCATCGGCAGGCAGACTCTCAACCACTGCACCACCAGGAAAGCCCCAAGTCATTCTCTTTTAAAATAATTATCTTGATCTCATCCTTGTCTATTTTCTATCTTATCTAGTTTAACTTAACACATCCTTGCTTGTCAATAGCTTTGTTTTGATTTCAGTAACTTGCCAGTCCCGATTTCATGTGCTGTATCTTGTAACTCTTATAAAAAATTGCTATTTTACTTTATCATCATTTAGTTTTCATTCACTGTTGTATTGTCCTAAGTTGTAACAAGATATTGACCCTCAAAGATGTTGGAACAAAGGGCCAGAGATACTAGCATTGAACAAAGGGGAACATTTGAGTGAGAACTAATTTTCATACATCATCAGTTCATAGTAAATAATTTCTGGTTACAATAACTATTGATTCTCTATAAAATGTTATAATTTCAGGGTTATACAAAACCAAAATACAGTTATAGAGGACCTCTGTTAGGTAAAGGGCGAAATTAAAATTATACTCAAGACACCATTATATAGATGAATTTAACAACTCTAGATATAGCAACTGGTGTATTCTACAAAATTCTTCATTTAGTAATTAGGAAAATGATCTGTCAAATGTACGGAGAGAAATCTTCTGAAGGAAACCTCCAAGAAGAAGGGAAGAGAGCCAGAGAGAATAACATTCACCCCTACAGGAAATGGGAAGTAACTCTGTTGGGAAACAGAAGTAGAACAGAGTTGTTCTATGCACTAAACTAGATCCTCTAAGCAGTAAAGTCAAAACTGTGTCATTATTTCACAAGATGCACAGAAAAGGCTCAGAACTGCAAATTATGTATAAGGCCTGAAGCTGAGAAAAAAAAATTGTTTGTTTTAGAATTATAAAATATCCAATCTGAGTAGACTGTGTGGGAGGAGCAATCGGGAACATAGTTTCCTGGTGTCCAAATGAGCATCAAGCTCATTAACAATGTTTTCTTCTTCTACAGAAGTTTCCCCTGCCTCAGGCTAAGCAGGCTTCTAGCCCAAGGTGACATGAAGTGGATGGAGAAGACAGTGATAATCAAAGAGCTGTCAAGGATTTGCTGTTGGAGTTGACATTGCCTCAGCAACTAACCATCTTTGTAAAGAGTTATTGATAACTTTAAAAATCAGAACTAAAAATCAAATTGCAGTGTTCTTCCAGGATAGGATGTTTAACCATATCTACTCTTCATAGAAAAAAACAAAGAATGTATGAAATATACACAAAACAGCACTGAAGTATTTGAGAGTGAGCAATCTCCATAACGCATCATAGGTCTCCTTGTGTTTGGCTGAGTCCACTTTCATGCACTTGGCAAATGCTGATTCTGGGCCTGCAAAGTGTCAGCCACCGTGCTGATTGCTGGGCAGCACGGATGAAAAAGGTTCAGTGTCTCCTTCATACAACTCAGCAGATGCATAAACCAGTTTGAGCAGATGGTCGAGCTAGTAGAGCACACAGTCTGACTGTTGTCCCATTGATTTGGGATGGGTATTATGGATTTGGCAGACGAATTCTCTAACTCCCAATCCCATATGCTTTACCTTGGCATGTGCAACTACTCAATCCCTGCCCATAGACTGAGCTGTCTCCCAATTCCTGGGATAAAATAAGGGCCCAACCAGATCAGTTCCCTCAATCAGCCATGCCACTGACTGCCTGGCTTTTGTAATCACAGCCTGGGTAGAACTTTCCTCCTGAGCTCCAGCTCCCTCACCTCTCTTGCAGCTCCCTTTTCCATGCTTCCTGTCGCTGAACCATCCAGACAGGCCGTCAGACCCCCAGAATCAGTCACCTAACTTGATGTCTGATAAAGTGTGGTTCATGAACACCTGCATCAGAATCAGCTGGTTGCTGGGCCCCACCTAGATCAGCTGAATCAGAGATAGACATGAACAGAGAGAGAGACACACACACAGAGTGTGTGTGTGAGAGAGAGAAAGAGAGAAACAGAATCAGAGACAGAAAGAGAGAGAGAAAGAGAAAGGGTGTGTTTTGGGGTGGAATGTCAGAGTCTGAATTTTATCAAGTGCCCTCAAGGTGATGTTCACGCTTTACAGGAATCCAGATTCTCCTGCTTTTCCTCCTACCTCAGCTGCCTTCCTTCTTAGTCTGGTCTGCTGGTTCTGTTTCAGTTGCTGATCAGTAAGTCATTGTAAGTACCACACGACTCAGTCCTTGGAACTCCTCTCCTTTCTATCTACATTCATTTCCCTGCAGTCTCTGAACTTTAAATACCATCTGGTCATTCCAAAATTTATAGATCCAGCTTGGCCATTTCCCTTGAAACCCCACTGCCTACTTGATACCTCCACTGAGTGTCTAATAGGTATCCAGCATGTAACATACCCAAAACTGAGTGTTCCTGGGCTTCCACGGTGGCGCAGTGGTTGAGAGTCCACCAGCCGATGCAGGGGATACGGGTTCGTGCCCCGGACGGGAAGGATCCCACGTGCCGCGGAGCGGCTGGGCCCATGAGCCATGGCCGCTGGGCCTGCGCGTCCGGAGCCTGTGCTCCGCAACGGGAGAGGCCACAGCAGTGAGAGAGGCCCGCGTACCACAAAAAAAACAAACAAACAAACAAAAAAACTGAATGTTCCTGATCTTCATCTCCAAACCTATCCTCCTTCAGTCTTCTCTTGACTCAGCAATGGCAAGTCCCCACCTCAGTTCAGTTACTCAAGCACAAACGTGCATCATCTTTTTACATCTAACTTCCTCCCTCTCCCATACTCCCCAGATCTTCTCTGCTTTATTTTCTCCATAGTCCTTATCACCATATAACACACTAAATATTTTACTTATTTATTTTGCCAACTGTTTGTCACCCACAGCCCCATTAGAGGGACAAAGATTATTGTCTGAGTATTTTTTTCTCACTGCTATACCCTCAGTTTGTAGAATAATGCTCAGTGCATAGCAGACACTCAGTAAATATGTGTTGAATAAATGGAACAGTTCCTAACGCATAGTAGGCACTTAATAGGCTACAGTGTGAAAGTTTGTGAGAGAGTGAACGTGAACATGACCTCAGAGTCTACCTGCCAGGCAACAAGTAGACACTCTATTATTATCCCTTCCCATGCCCATCAAATGATTGATTACCGATATTACCAAACTATCAGCATCACCACCACCATCATTATCAAGGTACTGATGAGAAAATACCTAGTTGGAAAAATTTTGCCATAACAAATCATGTGTGTAGGACTCAAGAATATTTTATTAACTCCAAAAAAGCTCTATTTGAATCACATTTTTCATCTAAGCAATAGATTCAAATCTGGCAGACCTCAGTCTGCGTATATATTTGTCTGGCCTACACTATCTTAATTTTTTTAATGTAATGTCAATATTTAAATACAAGATTTCACGTAAAAATCCTGTTTTCCAGTTTATTCTGAATGATAAATAGATCTGACAGTGCTGGGCCTGCATTTCTGCACAATAGTTGTCAGCAGATCTATCAACGGCTCCCTCCTGACTGGGGCAGCTCTCTCCAAGTTGCTACAATTGCTATCCAGCCAGATTCACTCATTCACATTACCTTCCTGGTCTCTGTGGGCACTTGAGTTGGCAACTAGGACTCAAGAGCCTAGATTTTTGCAAAGAGAACTAGTCCTTAAGATCCAGACTCAGTGCTGTGAAACAAAGAAGGAAATACATAGGCTAAAAAACTATTCCTCTGGGGGAAATCCATTGGCTAAATGCTCCATCAAGTTTGGGGCTTACAATTTTTTAAACCAAACCAAACAGAAATGCTATACAGCATTCTAATGATCTCTTACTGGTGACATTCTGTGAGAAAAGAAACAAAAATACTTTTTTGGTTTTATCCAAAAGCATGAGTGAGGATTCAGAAGGCAGGAGAAGGCATCCCCATTACTTTCTAAGGAGTTTGAAGTGAAAAATCCTATCTCTCTTAAATTCAGCACACAGCATGCATTTAGTGACAGATGGTCATTCCAAGTATCATGGTCTGTTTCAATATAGAATGAAAAATAGAGAAACCTTCTGTTGCATAGCATAGGCGTGAGGCTTAAACACCTGTTTCAAATTACTGATACCATACACATTCTTTTGGAAAGCCCTGTGTTTTAAGAAAGTGAGAGATGCCACAGCCAACTACATTAAACTGAGTAGGCTTGGGTCCAGTGAGCAGTAAAAAAAAAAAAAAAAGAAAGAAATTTGTGCCTGCAGCTACTGGCAAACAGCTGATGGTACTAATGATATTACTGAGTGGAAATGCAGTAAAAATCTATTGCTGCAGAAATCCTTTATATTCTCAAAGGTGTACTTAAAATAATGCTGTATATTTTACTTTTCATCTCTCTTTTCTTTTTGCTGTGTTACCTCTGAAATCCTCTTGAGGGAAAATTTTATGCTGATGTTTTGATGTTCTAATTAATAGAAAGATTAGTGACATTCTATTATTTTTTGTATGTCCATCAAATGATCTATTGCCAATATTACACTCAAGAAACTGAATTGCTAACATTTCAGCTCATCTAGCAACTCCATCTGAAGAAGAGATCTGAGTTCTTGTCAGTCTTCAATGAATTTGTCACTGCACTTTCCTGATTCCTTCAGGGAAACATCTGCCTACTTGAAACTCATAATGCAGCACTGAAGGGCTGCATATCATTCAATAATTAACCTGGAAAGATCGCTTGCCAATGGCACCATGCCATGACAAACAGATGTTATCCCTGTTACCTATCTGAAAAAGAGGTCAAATGTTCTGAAATAGACATATTCTACTTTCCACCTTGTGGGTATACTTTAATCATTTAATAAGCTGTTCACCTTGCACTGTATGAAAATTAGAGGTAGTTTTCAGTTTATTGATTGACTAATTAGATCATCTTAAAAGCAGACTGATCTTTAGAATAATTATGCAGTTGAGTCTGACTTCAAGATTGGAGGGCTGCAAATAGCTTGTTGGAAGGCATGTCAATTGGCATTGCCTTTTACATCCAGGACAGTTCGAGTTATATGAACACTGTAATCAGTCTTGCCAAAACACACAAAAATAAATTCAATATAAATAAGTGAACATTTGAAACACACCGTATTTCCCATGTACAAATATGCAGGGTTAGATTATCACCATCGATCTGGCTGTACAAATTTCTTTAATTCTGTACCTCTGGGCAAATATTTAAAGAAATGATACTTGCTAGGCCAACAGCAATTTCAATGAACTAAAATAGTTATTTACTAAAATCTATCAAAACCCCATACTTGACTCTTAGTGAACCAAAAATATAATTTCTTCTCTTATATACATTACTTCTAATTAAACTTAGTGATTATATTTATAAATTAAATCTCTTTAATTATCTGTTAAAACTTGAACCCATAGAGTGAATTTGTTTCAACATTAAAAAGAAAAAATAAACTTCCCCCTTTTTTACTCTTTTTTTCCTTAAAAATATTTTGTGTGTGATTTTTAAAAAATCAGACTATCAAAAAGATGTAAAATAACAGCATCCCTCTCAACTCCACATTCTCAATCCCCAGAGATAAGCAGTAATCAGACATTTTCTGTATCTCTCCCAAAATCTGAATGTCTATCTTAAGAATGATACTGTACTCACTGTTCCTTTTTATTTAACAATGTATTTTGGACAGTTTTTCATATGCTCATGTGAAGAGGGACCTGCTTCTTTCTGTTTGACATATGCATATTTTTCCACTGAATGGATATACCATATTTTATTTAAATATTCTGTTACTGATAGTCATTTTGTTTGCCTCCCATTTTTAGCTGCTATAACAATGCTGCAATGAACAAAAGATTGACTTTCTGATAGCATTACTTAAAAGTAGAATGAGTTTCTTTGATAAATTGAGGAAATTATCCACCCTTCTACAAGTGAGGAGAGCCAGAAGGGATTCTAACTCCATGATGGTTGCAATCAGCCTCCCTCTTAGCATCAAGATCAGCCCACAGAAATTACTCCCAAATGTTCATTTATGCCCTCTTTGCAGGTCTCATCATAGTTACATCTATAAGCTAGGGAATCCCAGGGGTACTCGAAGCATATATATGAAGGTTTCACAGAGCTTCTCTCTTTGCTTATTTCTCTCTCACTGTGTCTGTCCATCTGTCTCTGTCTCTCTCTCTATCACAAACACACACTTCAAATAGATCTGTGGAATATTTTTAATTGTGATTGTATTCCATATTTTTTGTCCCCAAACCTCTTGTATGTCTCTTTAGTGTTGGAAAAGCCTAAACGAAGCCAAAAATAGTCTGACTCACAGAAACTTTGGAGATGAAGTGCTCATGACATCATGGAAGTCAGAGCATGCATACGATCAAGCTAGCTCTAAAATGAACTTTTAAATAAAAATCAGAAAATACCTTTCTTCAGTTTCACAATGCCCCTTCAATTTATAACCTTGCTTTTAACAAAAGTTTTCTGATGGTTATAGGAGTAATATTATAAGGGGATACTGGGGGGAAATTAGCTTGTCATTGTCTTTAATCCAGTGACTTTTATCTTGAAAGGTCCTCTCTTGTCACCCCTTGTGATCTTCATGTATCTTATGATTCTCAGCTTGTGCCCCTTCCCAATTTCCTGTGTCAATCAGTCAAATCCACTGAGAGGCAGCACTCCTTTCTCCTGTGAACTCTCCATCTATTAATCAAAGGGCAAAAGCACTCCTGCATTGCAGTCGGCAGCCTATGGAGTCAAAATTGGTTACTATGAATTCCAAATTTGAGCTGCTTACCAATTTGTAGACGACTCAACTGAGTCATAGCAACTTTTCTTTCATAAATGCACTACATCTAAAAGTCTTTTGAGGAAAGTGGTAACTTTTTAATAAGCCTCTGGATAATTAATGGTTATTGTTTTGGGCCACTTTCTAATATTATTTATATATATAAAACCCATGCTGCAATGTACATACATCTTTTCCCACATACCTGATGATTTCTTTATGCAAATACCAGGTTTGAATTATTGTCAGTAATCTCTTCAACATTACTATTCATTTGTTTAGTTTCAGTTAATTTTCTTTATTCTCCAAATCCTGGGTCTTGCTTCTGTATCTCCTTTTGTTATATCTGTTTGTTATTTAACAGGACTGTATATCTTTTATTTTGCCTTCACCATGATATACTGCTTGCCCTAAGCACAAACTAGAATAGGTTTCCTGGGTTCCTGTCCATTCCCCCCGCAACAAAGACTGGACTAGTTGTTTAGTCCTTGGCTGGAAAAAACTGAGTAGGAGCTTTGATAGCAGCTATTACTCTGAAAGGGAAAGGAAAATAGCATGACCCTTTGGATACACAACATTGGGATAGAAAAGAAATAAATATAATGTATATTAGATGATGGGGATACCGCCTATTATAATACTTCAGGCCTCTACTTGTCAATCGAGCTGTATATTAGTATCATCTGGTGAGATTTTTTAAATTCTGATGTTTAGGACATATCTCAGACAAATTAAATCCAATTTTTCTGTTGGTCAGATTTGGGCATCAGTAGTTTCTAAAACTACCCAGGTGGTTACGATGTGTAGCTACATTTGAAAACCAGTGTTTTGAGGTACAGTAAAGCAGCGATCTGATATAAAAATCTCAGGCCTTTGGAAAGGAAGGCTGTGCCCATTGTTAATTAGTTTAGAGATTTTAGTTAGGAAGGTGGAATTTCATTAGCACTGGTTGAATGCCTGTGATGTGAAAGAAACTGAAGATACATTGTTTCATTGGGTCCTACTTAAGTCCTTGAGGTAGGTGTTAGGGCTCCATTTTGTAGGTGGAAAAGCTGAGGCTCCAATAACTTGCCCAAAGCTGACAGACTGAGATTCTACCCCAGGACTACAGTGCACCAGGATCCAGCTCTTTTGTGCTACCCAATGCGATGCTTCACTGCTCTGCAAAGCAGAGGTGAACACCCATTGCCACTGCAAATTCAATCTCATTTCAGGCCTCCCAAGGGATCCTTGTCATCAGGTTTCATATCTGGCCCCTGGAAATTCTCTAGGAAATGAAGAAGCAAAGGAGTTCTAAACACATACAGACTTCTATTTTACTCAGAACAGCCATGCTATCCACAGGCTCTGTGTCTCTGACACTCTGATAACAGAAAACAATTTCTTTCTTTTGCAGGCTCCTTGGCATATCAGTCCTAAGTTTCTCATGTCACGTCCACTTCAATTTCAATTTTACCCTAGGACACATACACCTCAGCATGGTCAGCTCAGCAGCATAACAATGATGGCAAAATTGACCAGCCTTTAGAAGAGAGCTGGATGCAAAGGATTCCTAAATGCTTTCATGCATCCCTGAATCATCTGTTTTCAATGGAGTGATATTTTAGAATCGCCTACTCAAGTTGACACCAGTTCTGAATGGTGAGGTCTCACCCTTCTTATGAAGATAAGTTCCAGTGCTATTAGCCTCTTTAATACAGGCTTAGTACCAATGACACTATTTCTGCTGCTGCCTGGCATGGACAGATAGAAGAGTATTTTCCTTAGAAAATACTAGAAATCATTTTAAAAATTTAAACCCCCCAATTTAATGAAGCCCAGTAAGCTACATACTTTAACTATCTCGCTCTGCCTTCTCATGAAGCTGTCTTTGCAGATCTAAGACTTAAAATTATTTTTTTCAATTTCAGTAAAGCCCAGTTAAGATCTACCTAAAATCCTTTATCATTTCATCATATATACACTGGGGGGCGTACTAGTATATACTTCAGATTTATTTAAAGATTAAAATGAGGGATGAGAGAAATTAAGGGGGACAGTAAAGTATGTTGTACTTAGTAAAATTGTACTTAGCTGTACTTTGTAAAATTCAATACATATTAGCATTATTCCCTCAATTTTTTATAATTTACAGAAATTCTCTTATTTAAACAGCCTAAGAGCAAATTTCATTCAGGGAAAATATTTCAGTAAAAACTTCCTCTCCTTGTAAATCTGATATTCACTTCTACCAAACAATGAAAGCTGTACAATCCACTGTACTTCCTCTTTACCCTAGCTACCAGGACTGTGTTATTTGTGTTAAATTATTCTTCCTTGAATCAGATAAAGATTTTACTTTTCCATTTATTTAAGTATACCTACACTGCTTTTCAAAGTTTTGATAATATGAAGCAGCATATGACAGAAGCATTAATTTAATAGAATAAAAGAATCTATACAAAACCAATAAATACAATTTATTAGAAAAAAATAAAAAAGCATTTCTTATCCTTGAGCTCTGAGAGAAAAAAAAAAGCCATTAGGGTGTTAATGTAAGAGAAATTGAACCTTGACCAGTCTACCAAGTTGATGAATGGATGGAAAGGTTCTCACTCCCCTTTTGCCACTTGACTTTTGACAAGGACTTGACTTACAATGTCAATAATTTTATTGTAAATTGCCTCAATCCTTTTGAAAAAAATGGAATATAGATACATAAATATATAAACAAAAATTCTCTCTCTCGTCTTTATTTTCATTTCAACATCACAGAATGATAACCCACTCCAATTTCCTCTGTTCAATAAATACTATGTGCCAGCCTTTATCCTGGGCAGTTGGTTTAAAATAGTGAAGATCACAGGAAGGATCTCCTGAGAATGATATTCTAGATCAGATCTTTCCTTTCCAGTTGGCATACACCAATAAGCTAGGGTTGTACCAAAGATCGATCCTCTTAGTCTTGTGGGTGGCCAGGGTGTGGTCTGGGGATGCTGGGGCATTGAACTCCTGAGTCACACATCCAGTTGTGTAGACATGTCTACTTGTTGTTTCATAGGCATGCAAACCACTAGTCCATTTACCCCATATGCCACACAAATACACTCAATCCTCATTGTTCACTAATTCTATATTTGTAAATTCTATACACGTGTCCACTCACTAAAATTTGTAACACCAAAATCAATACACCCAGCTTTTTATGGTCAAATAGACATACACAGAGCAGTGAAAAATGTGGGCCACCCAACACAAACATTCCAGACTGAGGTTAAATAAAGTAATAGTCTGCTTTCTTATTTTGCTTGCTCATACTGCAAGCAAGTGTCCTTTCTGTGGTCTATTTAGTGTCACATCTTTCACCAATTTTGCTGGTGATTTATTGTTTAATGTGCTCCCCCAGCACGGTGTCAAAATGCTAATGTTCCTAACTGCAGTATGCTTTACAGAAGGAAAAAAGTGTATTAGAAAAGCCTCCCTTGGGCATGAGTTTTACAGTGCTGTTGGTGGTGAGTTCAACATTAGGAATCAACAACATATATTAAATAAAAGATCTTTAAACAGAAATATACATGAAACAAGGTAATGTATTGATGAGTTGATGAGAATACTGTGACCAGAGTCACCTAGGAGCCTAACCCTATATTTTCTGTAGGAGCAATGAGTCCACATTCACTAATTTAGTGTTCACAGTACCATGAATAATAAGAATCAACCGAATTATTTCTTAGATGTGCTATCATGTAAAAAGGTTTATGATGAATTCTTCCAGATGAAAAAAAGACAGACACAAGCAAATAAAAGCATTAATAAACAGGGTGGTTTCAAATATTAAATCCCATGAAGAAAATTAAACAAAGTAAAGAGAAGGAAGGTGACTGGGAAGAATGAGACCATTTAAGAAAGGATGGTCAGAAAAGTCCTCTTGGATGAGGTAACATTTGTGTTGATCCCTGAACATCTAGAAGAAGCCAGCCATAAAAAGATAGTGAAAAGAGGCAGAAGATTCCAGGCAGAGATAGTGAACATAAAATCCTTGAAGGAAGACTAGTCTTGGCAAATTCCAAGAATAGAACAGAAAGGCCAGTGTGGCTAGAACATAGCTTAGGGATAGGTGGGGTGGGAGAGGGTGGGGGATTTAGGGGCAGAAGGCAGGGGCTAGATCACAGAAGGACTTTGGGGCCGTGGTAAGGAGTTTGTATTTTAAGAATAAACAGAAGCCATTTCAGACCTCTAGGCAAGCAAATGATATGGCAAGCAAATGATATGACCTGATAAGCTTTTTTTAATTTTTATTTTTTTGACCATGCTGTGCAGCTTACAGGATCTTAGTTTCCTGACAGGGATTGAACCCACGTCCTTGGCAGTGAAAACATGGAGTCCTAACCATTGGACTGCCAGGGAATTTCCCTGATTAATTTTTTAAAAGCTCCGTTTGACAGCTATGTGAAGAATGACTTGTTGCCAGGACAGGAAGAAAACAGAGAGCTGGTAAGAAGCTCTGGCAAGATCCAGATGAGAGATGGTGGTGGCATGACTAGGACTATAACACCAGAGATGGAGTGATGTGAGTGGATTCAGGATGCCGACAGCACTTGTGAAGGGAAAGCAAAAAACAGGAATTAAGAATGCTTCCTAGGTGTTTTGAGCCCTTTGAGAGTGGCACTTGGGGGAAGGATAGTTCTGAATGAATAAAATCCTGAATTCTGCTGGAGATGGCTAGAATCCAGTTTGAGATATGACTATAGAGTTCAGTAATCAAGTCAGAGCTGGAAATATAAACGTGGGCATCACTGGCATATCAGAGGCATTTAATTAAAGCCTTGGTACTAAATGCTATTACCTAGTGACAGGAGCAAAGAACTGAACAACAAAATTCTGGATAGAACAACATCAAGGACTAGTATAGGAGAAGAAAAGTCAGCAAAGAAAACCAAGAATGGATCTCCACATGAAGGAGGAAGGAAATTAGGGTTTAAAAATATCTTAATTCTCTCATAGGTACCTAGAATGACATAAATCTGGTTGTCTGTATTATACAAGTTTTATTATAAAACAGAATGAGCACTATGTTGGGGTATTGTTATTCTTGTTATCATTATTTGCTTAATCATTTCTGATATTAAGGATTTGATGCTACTAATGTGATAAATATGCTGTTAGAATTTTCCACTGGGACAATTCTCATAATTTTCTTAAGCCAACAAATATATAAAATGAATGTGTTCTATTATTGCAGATAAATTACTTACTGCCCTAAGTTGCTAGAGACCTTTAACTCTCAGCCAGTGAAAAGGAGCACAGCAACTAAGGTCATTCTCTCGGATGCATCGCTAGGGCCCACACACCATGTTTGGTTCCTAGATACTTGACATTCTCAATTGTTTTTGGCAGCTGAGGTTACCTATTTCTAAATAAAGCAATAAAATGCTGAAACACGGCCACAGTTGCAGATGGACAAGTACCTTGAACCTAATGATAATTAGAAAAAGAATAATGCACAAAATTATCATCTTACAACAGAACTTAGGGGATTTTTATTCATTTAAAATCATTTGTTTTTCTAAACAATGGAAAACCAGGCTTGCTGCCATCAACAGCAGGCATAGCTCAGGGTTTGATAAAGATGAACGTAACACCTTCACACAGCATCGTTTTACTCCATGTTGAAAACAACCCAAACCTGGGATGACTACCTTTTGGAAAAAGAAAATCCCTCCCCTCTGCCAGTACCCTGTGTGACCTCTCTCTGCCACCCACCTCTACCCCACACTCAGCTTGACATTCACAAGCTCTACATTCCCTTTCTTATTTTTTTTCATTTTTATCAAAGACAGTGTCTAATTTCTCCCTCTATCCTCAGCACCTAGCAAACTGGTCAGTAAATTGCAGGTTCTCATTAAATGTTGAAATAAAATGGTACCTTCCATCTACAATTGCCCTGCTTTCTAAAATCTTTTATGTTTTGATGCAGAACCTTCTACTCTTTCAATTTAATTAGTTAATTTATATTTGGGGGACTTTTTTTGCTTTTTAATGATCAGGACATATTTTGTAGCATCTACTATAGACAAGACCGTCAGTTTGGAATTGCAGCTGTTACAAAACTCCTACCCTTGAGGAATTAACAGGTTAATTGTCTGTTGAATAATTAAGATAATTTAAAAAACATCTAAAATAAGTGCCGAACACATAGATTATATTAAAGGTATCAGAACAGTTCACAGTAAAGAGATCAGCATGTGTGGGAGTCATTAGGGAACATTTCTTAACAAAGGCAGAATTTAAGCTAAATAAGGGTAAGACAGAAAAGAAATGCAGGGAATATCTTGCTGGAATAACAAATGTGAGCAAGGGTCCAGAACTGACAATGTATTGTCAGTTTAAAGGACTAATAAGTAAAACAATTTGTGGAAGTAAAAGATCAATGTCCAAGAAGAAAGATGGAAAAGGCAAAACAAGAAAGACAAGTTGTGCTTGTGTCCTAGAAGACTGCTAAAAATTTTTATTGAAGCATAATTGATTTCCAGTGTTGTGTTAGTTTCAGGTATACAGAAAAGTGAATAGGATATTCATGAAGACTGCTATTTTTTATGCTTAAGTCCAGAATCTCTTTTAAAAGCAGCAGAGTGACTGCAAGTTTTGTATTTATTAAAGAGGGAAAAGAACAACTTGTAAGGTTTTAAGATGGTTTGCAAGAAAGGAGCTATTACTGAGGGCAGTGAATCCAGTGAGAATATGCTTAACATAGTATAGGAATTAGGAATAGTTGTGAAAACTTGTAGAATCCACTGCTTGATTAAATATGGCTGAAGGAGAAACATGAAAGCCAGCACTGATGTTTCCAGCTGGGCAGCTAGAGCAATGGAGACATTCCTCACAGATATATAAGAAAGTCAATACAGATCAAAGGGAGGTTTTTAAGGAAGGAAAGAGAATTCTAATCTAGGCTTACTGACTCTGTGGTTCTATTAAAGCAGCTCAATAAAGCCATTTTAAAAAAGAAAAGAAGTATTTGTAAAAACATCTGCCAAGAAGATAGAGATATAAAACTGGAGATTATAACAGAAATCTTTCCAGCCTCCCTGGAAGGTACAAGCAATCAATCATTTTTTGGTCTTATATTCTATGTATGTATGGAATAAAGGCTTGCTCTTCAGGATTTAATACATTTTAGTGATATTTTGAACTAATATCTAAAAGGAATCCCTATGGGTCCCTTTGAGCCAAAGAATAATAGACAAATTTCTCAGCTCCAAAATACCTTTAAGGACCATTATTTCAATGGATATTTACCCAGAAGATTTAAAACACCTAACAATTGAGGGGAAACATAGTTCTGGAGAGGACACGAGTAGAGAAGAGCTGAGTGTTTGCTGCGGTGCCCATCAGCCCTCTCTTCTTAGGCAACTCACAAGTTGATGGGCCTCTGTTTCTCAACGGCTTAATAGCAACATTAGGCCAGATAATCTAGAACATTCCCTCTAGTTCTAATCCTTGTTTCTATCAAATTCCTTTGTACTAAAGCAACAGTATCATAACTTATAAAGAAAATTATATATAAAAGGAAAAGGACACAGAGAAAAGCGAGATGAGAGGCTCTTTAAGAGCTACCTGTCCATCAAGGCAAGCTGCCTCCCTTGCACTGCTTCAGATTTGTTCAGAAAGCATTTTCTGTGTCTCCAATGATGAGGCAAGGTAAGTAAAGGGCTGCTTAGACATGCAACAACAGGGATTGAGTGAGAATTCTAATATAAATAGGCATTAACATTACATTTTAATATGAGTGCATTTAATGAGTAAAAGTCCATACATTTTTTTTCCTTAATGGGACTGATTCTTCCAGAGAGGAGTCAATGCATTCTGTATTTTTACTGCACTCATCAGGGAATAACCAGAGGGAGGGAAACAAAATCCACTGTTACTATTTAATGTTCCTGGTGCTTTACTTATATAACAAACATAACCTCACTGAAGCCTCAAAACAGCCCTCCAAGATAAGTCCCATTTTGACATTAGACATTTTACAAATGAAAAAGCTGAGGCTAAAAAGTTAGAGTAACTTACACTGCCACTTGGTTAGTCTATGCTAGAAACAAGATTCAAATGCAGATTTAATTCCAAAACCCCTTTCCTTCCTACCTCTGTCATTACCTACATTTAAGGAATCAAAATGACTCAATTATAAAATACTCCAAAAGAGACACTAGTTTAGAAGCCCAACTCTGACACCAGACTGCTTAGGAGCATATCTCAGCTGCATGACCTACCTAAGTTACCTAAATTCACTATGCTTCAATTAAAATGGGGATGATGATGATAAAGCCTCCAACATAAGGCCATTTTGAGAGTTAAATATGTTAGTACAAGAATTTACCTCCCCGTGCCTGATACATATAAATGCTAGTTACTATTATACCAGGCACTGAGCTAGATGTTTTATATACATTATTATATCTAATATTTACAACAATTGTATGAGATGAGCAGCATTACCATCCCCATCTTACTGATGAGGAAACCAAAGCTCAAAGAAAGTGAAGAACTGGTCCAAGATCACACTGCAGTAAGTGGTAGAGTTTAGATTTTAATCTAAATTCTCTGAAGTCCAAAGTTTCCATTCCTTCTAGTAAACCATATTTAAAACAGACTTCTTTTTCAAGGCAATTAATGGTAGACGCCAAAATAGAAAACCACCCGAATTTTAGGGACTTAAGTATTCATACCGATTGGTTGGTACCTGTGTCACTCACCTTGTTAATTATTTTTAACATTAACCCTGCTTGGGGCCAAGCTGCGGTCTCCCTCTGTTGACTTAGGAAGATTCCTTGACCAAACCTCTTTTGACTTTTAGTCTGAATTGGATTTCTCTTACTCCAAGCAAAAATATCTAATTGATTTGTTGAATAAATACATATTGAGCACTCACAACGACTAGATGATACTCTAGGTGCTGAGGCGAGAGTGGTGCACGAAATTGACTGACTGCTGCTATGGAATGGGATTTACAGAAAAGCCTGATTTTTGTGACTACAGTCCCAAATCCAATTTATACCATGGAAAGTTATTTCAGCCTATTCTTCAGAATTTGAGATCCAATAGCAGAATTCAGTGTTGAATAACTGAATGAATAAAGTGTTTATTCTGCAACTCTTACCATATAATGAACCTTAAGAAACAAGGAAAGGGCTTCCCTGGTGGCGCAGTGGTTGGGGGTCCACTTGCCGATGAAGGGGACGCGGGTTCGTTCCCCCGTCTTGGAGGATCCCATGTGCCGCGGGGCAGCTGGGACCGTGGGCCATGGCTGCTGGGGCTGCACGTCCGGAGCCTGTGCTCCACGGCGGGAAAGACCACAGCAGTGAGAGGCCCGCGTACCACAAAAAAAAAAAAGAAAAAGAAAAAGAAACAAGGAGGAAGCTGATTTTTATGTGGGTTTGTTTTGACAGAATTAGAGCCATGTATTGATTGAAAAAACAGAGCAGCGTGTCACATTTAAAAAAAAAAGAAAAATACAATCCCTCAGTGAAAAGCAGAACACAATATTCCATAATTCTCTTGAACACTGGCAGTAAAATGTTTATATTCCTTCTTAATAAGTAGCAAGTCTGCAGTTATTATTGCCAGCACTATGCTAAAATCCCAAAGGGGGACTCAAAAAAACAATATTTTTTTAAAAATAATGAAGCATTAAAATTTTCCTAAATAATCTGGTTAAAGTGCTCAGAAGTGAAAAAGCTTATGAAAAAGTAAGTGTTGTCACAAGTAGAGCCTTTTCTTACATCCTTAAATATGTGTTTAATAACTACCTGTAAATATAAAGAAAGCCCCTTGAGATGTGGAGATGCAAAAAAACTTAAGTCAGCAGTTGAAGGATATGTCAGTTCAATTAAAGATAAAATAATGTTTTGCCACATTTAAAATACACTTAAATATCATGTTTCAAAAGGTTATTTTTTAAATTCATTTTCCCTCTGGAAAAAAAATCCCAGTATCTTTTATTTTTTTAAACTATAAAGTTTCAGAGGCTTTAAAAATAAAAGTATTTCTTGGGCATCAAAGTGTTCTATGCAAAATACATATTTAAATTACATTAGCTTTAATAAATAAGACATGAATTCAATCTTTGCTAAATTACATGTTCCTTCACAAATTATGGTGATGATGTTAGGTAAGCACTTCTAAAATTAAAGTATCCAATACTCAATGAGTCCTAAGTTAATGGTTCATCCCTAAGATTAATGACAGGCCAGGATTTTTATTTTCTTTTCACTCAGCCATAAATGTTGAGTTTATAAGTTCTTATTTTTGTGCCAAGAGAGTCATATTTAGAGAATTTCTTTTCACTGTGCTGGAGCATCTTGTCTTAAACTGTCATTATACACCACTCATCACTATCAGTGGCAGCTGTAACAGCAACAGCTGCTCCTGCCTCAGAGAAAAATTCTCCAGCTTCAGGGTTTAGATGCTGACCATCCTATCATCTCTGTGCCACTTATTAGGCTGTCAGTTTGGTTAATAATGAGAATTTCCAGCGGGACTTTAAATAACAATATCCCCTTATTTTATAAGTATGAGCTGGAATCGTAGCTCCATGAGTTCCTCAGCTATTCTCATTCATCCCCTTCCAGGTCTCTCTTCCCCATCCCTTAGGTAAATCCCCCATTCTCTTAGTCCAAGATGACTGTCCAAACTCCAGGTACCATATCCTATTCCAGGTATCAGATGGCCTGCCTCTTTCCTTTAAGATTTTCCAAACGTCACAAACAATACTTGCATCTAAAACTCATTGGCTAAAACTCTGTCACATGACTAAGCCTTGATTGCAGGACAAAATGGAGTGGGTAGACTTTCACCTCATTGACAATATGTGCAACTGAAATAGAGGTCATTTCTAAGGAGCAACAGAAGAATGGATAACCAGAGGTCATTAGGACAGCCAAGAGGCATTTGTATAAAACTTTACACTTTTTAAAAAGTGCACATTCATTATCACACATGAAGAAGGAAGAGCATACTTTACTTCCATTTTATTGATAGAATCTGAACCGAGTCAAAGGAAATGTTGTACAGTGGGGACCTGGCTGGGAACCTGGCTGAAATTCCATGTGTAGAGAAAACTGGTCCACAGTGAAACAGAGGGAAATAAAAGGGGCAGAGATAAAACAGGGGTAAACTCACTTTTCCTTGAGCTAATTTAGTGTGCTTCTGTTCTCACCACCAAAAAGACACTGAGGAGAATAGGCTACCAGGGACACAAAAATAGGGAGAAAGAGAGCTAATATGTTTTGGACACTTGCTTTGTATCAGGTGCTATGTCACTACATTATGCCTTAAACCTTACAGAGAGATTGCATCCACGAGTTACTCATCAACAAAGCAATGGATGTAGGCAGGTAACCTATTTCCAATGGCAAGGAAACCAATCTTTTCGTGTTGGGTTCCATACCAGCATAATGAGGAGAAACCCACATAACCCACACCAGCTCCCACCAAGTATTTTGTCCCATGCAGATCAATAATGTTTGGGCTCTGTGGCTAAAGTGATTTTCTCACTCAACACTTGTTCCTAACCAGTTTCTCTTGCTGTCCTCTCTCAATGAGCCTGGAAACATAAACATTTAATTTTTCTTTCACTCAAAGGAAGTCACATTACAGTACTGGATAATCCTATAAGTGAACATCATTGGGAAGGGCTTCTCTTCCTAACTAAAAAATAAGTCCATTGGAGGAGAATGAGTTTGGCTTTTCTGCATTCTACCTTTCCAGATCCTTAATGCAAGGTCTACAGGTTCAGCAGCCATCTTGAAATCATGAGGAAAAAGTCACCCACTAAGAATGTCTAGGAGGAACAATAGAAAATACCTCGGTTCCTTGAAGGTATTTTGAGTAACTGAGCCAATCTTTGTCTATTTTGGAATTCTTACTACTTGAAAAAATAAATATTCAGCATTCAAGTTACTCTTGGTCTTTTCTGTTGCTTGTGGCTAAATACTTTCTTAAATGAAAAGGTGTCTTCAAAAGCTCTTCTGGCTATGATGTTAACCCTGGGATCTAGTAAGATCATTGTACTCAGTTCCAGAGACTGCTTCTCTATGTTACCACCCCCTTCCCAGGCTACCTTCAAGTTTCTTCTGCCTCCCTTCTGCTGCCCCCACTGCACTGACCACCATCAGAGTTGCCATGGGCTGACTGGTTTTTCTGGCTTCAAAAAGCAAGCTTTTCACCAAGAAGGGTGTTACTCACACAGTGTCTAGACATGTGGAAAAGCATATCTTCAACTTTCCTGAAATTGGACCACTTATTACTGCTTTCCTTTTCTGTACGGACCAGGTACCACAGAAAACCAGACACTTGTCTACTGTAGTTTCTATGATCCCATCCATATGTGGGTTACCCTTTCCTTCATCACTCAAAGTAGCTGCCACTCCTATGGAAATTCACAGACACACACACATACCAAGAGCTAGATATTTAGAGATGCTACTTCCATTTTTGTTTTGAGGTCATCTTTAAATATAAAATTGATAGTTTAATTCCATGACAATCTCATAGGATTTTAAATACTAGCCCCACTTTGAAAAAAATAACATGCCTAAATTCAAGCAGCTAGTAATTGGAGAAGACAGGATTAAATGCCATATATGACCCAAAATGCTTTATTTTTCCACTTTATTTCATTTCCTCCACTGGCTGGCATACCATTTCTGTTTCTAACTAAATTACAATTGGAAAGGAAAAAAAAAAGAAAAGTTAAATGACTTTTAAGGCAGCAAATAAGTGTCAAATGAGTGATACAGACAATAAGTTACCCTAGGAACTCAGAGGAAGAATAAATGTCAAAAGGAAGATTGTTTTAGTACTTAACAATCACCAATAAGATGAGTCATAATTACTTTCCTAAATAAGATTCCAACTGTTTGTCACAGCTCATGTTGTCCTACGAGTAGTTCTCTAGCAAGTAATATAGTCACAGAATGAACAGATTATTCAACTCTTTTCAGGCTACTTGAGACTGATTTGCAGGAGAGATAATCCAAGCTGCATAAACCCAAAATAAAGGAAGCAGAGTTGCTGGACAAACTGGGGTGTGCCTCAATGATTTTTCACCTGTTGCTATTCAGGTACCATCCATCCCAATGTGACCTGTGTTGTGTCTTATGATAAAGAGCTCTGGAATTTGTGACAGCATGCTTCACAGAATGAGTGACAGTTAATAAATAAATGTAGATACTTAGGAATTAAATTTGCTCAGGAGATATTATCTTCCAGTATGAAGAGTCATGGACAAAGTACTGAATTTCTTTTGTTTTCTCTTTTAATAAATATTAACTGTCTTTTATGTGAGACACTGTGCTAAGATTTGGACATTCAAAAACAATTGAGACTATCTTTTTGAAAAAACGTTAAAAAGAATGAAAGGGATGGGGAGAGAGAAATGGAGGGGGAGGGAGAGGGAGAGAGAGAAATAATAAAACATTTAATATTGAATAAATATGAATGAATGGTCAATTCCATCCAGGCCTTTTTTTTTTAATGGTAGAGGGAGGATAAATTTGTTCATTTATTTATTCAACAAATAATTATTAAAAATTGGGGCTGGAGGTACTATCTTTAAAAAGTTAGATTTCTGTCCTAGAAGATATATGGTCCAGCAGAAGCAGGAAGGAGTCAAGAATGTCTTCATGGGCAGTAGTTCCTTTCCTGTTTTTTTCACATGCTATATTTTATCTTTAAGCAGGTCACATAATTACCTGGGCTTCAGTTTCTTGATATGAAAAGAATTAGCTTTCCCTGCCTTTTCTAGCATGCCAGGTTTCTGAAAATATCAAAAGAAATAGTGTTTTGAAATAATTTTTAAACTGTAAAACATTTTACAAATAGAAATGGATTTTTCTTTTCCCCTTGGCCATTCTTCATCTAGTGGAATTTAATACCGAACAAGAAAATTATATGCTAGCAAATGTGAGTTCAGCACTGTAAACTCACTGTCAACACTCAGAAAATCAGATAGAATAAATGTGAAAAGCAAGCTTTTCTAGCTTTTGGCTGATGGCAGTTTATCTTCAAAGGCTTTGCCATAACATATCAAAACAAAAAACACCCATCATGGCATCCATATAATAAGCCATCTGCCCACTTTCCTATATATATAGGAAGTTTAACCTCAAACCTCTTAAAAATATACCCCATTTGGTTTGAAATGTGGTAGCTGTGCCAAAGCACATAGAAAAGACTACTAAATGGTACACTTCTATGATTAGACACCCAACTTCCTGGAAGATTTAGTACCCTCCAGACTGAAGGTCCATGAACTCCAGGTAAAACTCCATCTCCTGCCAAAAGCAATGGTATTTTTGAAATTTTGTTTTAAATCCCCACTGTGCGCATCATACAATTTATTTCTTATTAGACTGCCTAAACTTTGCTCTTCTAATCTGGAAAGCTTCCTTTCCTGGAACAGTCCCAGGAAGACACATAGATACTCTTACTGTAAAGCATATAAACAGACCAAGTGCCTCTTTCAATCAGCCCAGCAGAAGGCAATATCATCATCTCAGATATTCATATAGGAACTTGAAAAACTCAGGAACTTAACATTTTTGAGTTAAAATCTTTTTTAATTGTTGAGGGCTAAAGGAATTTTTTAATTAAAATTAATTTTTTAATTTTTATTTTATATTGGGGTGTAGTTGATTTACAATGTTGTGTTAGTTTCGGGTGTACAGCAAAGTGAGTCAGTTGCACATATATGTATAACCATTCTTTTTCAGATTCTATTCCCATATAGGTCATTACAGAATACTGAGTAGAGTTTCCTGTGCTATACAGTAGGTCTCTATTAGTTATCTATTTTATATATAGTAGTGTGTATATGGTAAAGGACTTAAAATTTTTTTCTCTGCCTAATTAATAAGGGTACAGGGGACTCAACACATGATTCTGCCACTTATGTACCATATGGCAAGATACTAATCTCTTTAAGACTCAGTGACATCACCTATAGAATCTGTTTCAGGGTGTAATGCCCATTTTTCTGACTGAGGCAAATTTCTCACTCTTCTCAGCTTCTTGCCCTCACCCACTGGTAAATTTAAAGCTGATGTAGAAATCCATGGCTTGTCAGGTAAGGGAAGGGTAGGTAATATAAAGTTGGGTGGAAGATACGTTCTGAAGGAAGTCATGGGAAAAGGCAAGAGGAACTCAGTGCAAAGCCTGTCAGTCAATAACTTTCTATTGTCAAGAAGGAGATGAAGATTAATCATGTCCATCAAAGAGGGAAGGAGTAATCACAATTAATGGTCAAGAAAAGCAGGAGTGAGTAATGCAGATTTGCAATAAGTAGCTTGATACAGGAAACTAGTAGAAAAGTCCTAATTGATCCTAATAAGACACTGACTCCTTGCCCTTGACTTAAGCACATCTTATCCAAAGTTGGGAAGAATGTAAGAACAAAGTCAGGGTCAAGAGAATATAGGTAAGTGGGCAAAGCAGCTGCACCAAGAAAGAGGAGAAACCTATTTTGTAATGGTTCGTCTTCAACACACTTCTATTTGTCTTTGTTTTGATTATGTGTTCGGGTCTACTGTTAGACTACAGATAACCTTGAAGGCAATAGCTATATACGTACACTTTACAATTCATTCAACAAATAAATATTATTTACTCATAGGATTGGAATAAGATATGTACCAAAATACACAATAGAGTGTCTCACCTACCAAGATGCTTAGACTCTAATGAGGGAGATATTACTTACATTCAAATAACATCAGATTAAGTGAGCAAAAAAGAGAAACGAAAATGCTCTAAGAATTCAAAGGAGACAGAGCTCTCATCCCAGCTCAGATACTGGGATGACTCATGGAGGCAGATCAAGCTGAGCCATAGAGGGTAGGAGTTCAACACACAGACATGAAGATGAATAAAAGAATGCACAGAGGAGGAGAAGCCAAAAACTCCAAAAAAATAGTTTTTTGAAGTAGTACAGAATAAGCAAAACTTCTTAAAGGAGAAATTGGAAGGTGAGGCTGAAAATCAAGGTACCTAATAATCAGAATCAGATCTTTTATTTTAACTCAGTAAAAGGCAATGAAGAGCTTAGCATAGGTCTAAGTGTGAGTTAGTGCAGATCGCTTCCTTAATTCCCCTATAATTAGAACATGTCTGTAGAGTTTACTAAACACAAACCATGACATGGACATTGCTACAGATATTTAGAGAAACAAAGTATTTTTAGGGCAAAGGAACCTCATTGCTTGCACAAATGATTTCACATACAATTTCCTCCAGTTCTCCAGTGATAATATTGCTTAAATGTTTCCAAGGATAGATTATAAATATATCTGTCACAATAGAGAGGTGCTGCTGATCTAATTTGTAACACAGGGGTTGACAACTGGTTCATTCCTCCTGGTATTCACATACAGAAATTGTAAAGGGTGTGAACATTTGATATTAAGTTCTTTGTCACCCGATTTTCATGTTGCAAGAAATTTAAAGTGGTCATATCAGCTGGTTTTGAAAAGCAATTTATGTTAAAGATTGATTACCAAAGAAAAGTGAGGTGGATACAGCAGTAAAACAAAATGGTTTTGCAGGCAGACTTAGGGAAGATAACGAAAACTTAGGTCAAATATATCTTGGCTCCCAGCATCAGGTAAAAGATGTGAAAAGAGGGAATGGCAAAGCCAGAAGACTCTATTCTGCCATATTTGCATGAAATTATGAAGAACAGAACTAAAAAAAAATCAAACAACTTTGTGTTATATGAAGAGCTTTTGAGAATTCTATTGGATAAATCTGGAAATCTGTCTAATCCGGATAAACAGAATACAATTTTTCAGTAGGGTTTTCTTCCCACATTTCAAGCATAGAAATATTCTGATTTTCTGAGACAACGATGAGACCCAGGAGGCATAAGACTATAATATTAAGTCACAATCATCCTTTAGTATTTTATTGAGGTCAAGATAAAACCATGTCCAATGAATAAGATAAATGTAGTAAAACCATACAGAGGTACAGCAGTCAGAAGGAAGTTAAATACTTAAGTTTTCCTCCATGTAGAATGTTATTTTTACAGTAGTGTAACCTAATTTCTGAGTTATTTAGGTATTACTAATTTACTTTATTTTTCAAAACTAATCTGTGACTTTTTTTGCTATAACAACATCAATATTTTACATCTATATTCTTTGTTATAAAAGATCCCCTGAATCATAATTCTTTAAAGTTATTGTGGAAGGATAATCTATTGAGCTATTATCTGTGTTTAATTCTCCTTGTATCTCCTTTTTCTTCCCTTTAAAAAAAACTGGTTGGGTTTGAACTCTATAGTTGCCAGAAGAAGAATCTCTACTTTTTTTTTCTTCTGAAAATCTAGGTGTTTTAAGGGAAGTATGCCAGATTATTGCAGAGAGGGAAAAAAGACAGAAGCACACCTAAGGTGAGGAGAAATATTAGACATTAGTCCCTAGATTAGGGAGAGAAGACTGTTCTGGAAGTATCACTACCAAGGTTTTTTGTCTTCTCAGAGATGAGAATTGGCTGTGTCTCAAAAGGAAATGCTTGCTCAGTAAATCTAGGGAGGCTGGATGTGAGGTACAAAGCCCTCAGCCTCAGCAAAGGGTGTCAAGAGACCTTGTGGGCCTAGACAATATGATCACCAAACTCATGGGGACTGATATATCTCACTCTGTATTAGATTCTCCCAAACTTTACAAGACCTGGAGTTGGTGAAAGGGAGCTGAGACAAAGAAGTGTGATAATGACTAAGACCGAATTTCCCATCAACCCAATGAGAGCTTGAATGAGAACTTAAAGTCGGATTCATTGTTATTTATACAAAGCAGTGTCATTTCTTGCACATCTACTTCTTCAGTACAATTTATACCTGCTATTGAGCACGTGAATCATGTAGCACAAATGTGCTGTCTTATTTCTTATCATTTAATCAAGAGCTGTAGGATTTTGAAGCTGTAGAATTTTGAAAGAATACCTTGGTTTTTACCTCTAGTCTAACATTTGGGAAACAGAATATTAAAAATAAAAGAAAAATTCCTTTCTTCCTAAAAACAATGACTTTTACTTTACAATTTTCTCCATCAGAATGGATTTAGTTATGTTTTTGTGTTTTCTACCATCCATCCTTACTTGCAACAGATGTATGCAAGAAACTCCCAATTGTCATCGTTAGCTATTCTTAGAATGAATACTTATCATTATTTTCATATGTCCAGGAAAGTTCCTCTTTTGAAGGCACTTATAGTGAAAAAGATTTTATTTAAATGAGCATGGATGTCTGCTAAGAAAGTCACAATGCTCTTTAGAAACTATTGGGAGCCACCAATTCAAATATGGAAATCAACACTGCACTCTGAGGCTATTTTGTTCTAAGTTCACCATTATGCTCAACTACTTTGTTAGTTCCCTAGGAGATGCATCTTCCCTTTGTTTTTCCTAAGCAATAATTAAGTGTTCTAGTGCATTTATTTATGGTATTCAAACCGATGAGTTAATAGGAGAAATATGCATTTCCAGTTATTAGGACATAACCATTTAGTCACTAACTTGCAATAAGATCTTAGACAATTTGTAATTTCCTCGACTTCAGTTCTCTCAACTGTAGCAAAAGTGAGTATATGTTTGCTAACATCCCTCACAGATGTTACACTAAAATTCTTTGATTTTACAGTAACCAAAGCAAACCAATCTTCTGTAAGAGGCTCTGAAGAAGCAGCCTTAGAAAGTGAGGATAAGGAGTCTGTCCATCTTATGACATAAAAATATGACTGTTCTCCAATATCTGAATGATCCTCCAACAAATCTGAGGACCTCAGAATTACTCTTATTTTTATAATAACAATTTCCCCAAGTAACACATTCAACTATATTTTGTATTCAAAAGTATTAAAGGGTAGAAAGAATAAGGCAGGAAAAAGTATCCAAAAGTTGGAAATAAGGTAGAATGATATGGATGAGTTTTTAATATTATGATAGAGCACTTTCTAATAATCTCACCTTATTATTTTTACTCTCTTGAGGAAATGTACCTTTGTGTGACAGACTATCCATAAGTGATTCAGGCCTAAGCATTTTACAACCCTATAAGTCAGGGGGTAGTTTATATGAAATTGATGAGGGATGATCTTTTTCCCTTGCCTGGTAGAGAAAATAACCCCAAAGTTTATGGTTACATTGTCCTATGGGATATAAACCTTATTTCATTCTTTTCGGCACTGATTATAAATCTCATTTCCTCATAGCCTCTTCAGCTCAATTCTTGTCATTCTACCTGTTACCTCATTACTGACTCAAAGAAAACTTTAACCCACGTTGGTTATCTGTTTGTATGAGATTATGTTGCAAACAGTTTGAAAACTGTGCTTTCAGAAGTGGGATATTCCTGGAAAGAATAACTTCTTTCTTTGCAAAAGCCCTACCTAACAAAGCCGCCTCTAGGCCAATTCTCTACATTTTTAAAGCTCCACTTCTTTAAAACGAGTTTAATAGATGACACTGATCCCATTTCCACGTGCTCTGTAACCACAGAATTTGGTTTCTCAGTCTCTTCACCTATCTAACACAGAGCTTACCTATATTAAAAAGACTTTCAATTTCTGAGAGAATTGGCTCTTCTTTCTCTCCTTAGCTTAAACTGAGACAAATTGATAATTCCCCCATTATAATAGTATCTCTTTAATTTTTATTTAACAGAAAACCGCTTGTCTCCTTAACAGTAAAGAATGAAGTGACAGAAAATTAATGAGTTTCTATATTTAAAGTAAACATTTTGTTGCCAAAGCAACCAGAATCTACAATTATATAATGCAGATCATCTCCTATCATAAGAACACAACCAGATATGTGCCGGCAATGAACTGATCTTGGAAATTATAATAATTGAAAGAAATGAAAAAATGACATTTTACAATTTACTGAAGAGCACAGTAATATCTTAAAGTGATCATCTGTGCCTGTTATTTTTATCCTTATGAAAATGAAAAAAAAATTTTACAACATGGCTTTAGACAAAGAAGAGATGACTATAAAAACATAGGGGACCCAGAAGGAAATCACAAATACTTTAAGATCAGCCACACCTATTCACATGGCAAAAGGTGCTATGGTAACTCCCAGATTCACTGCTAATAAAGTTGACCCTCGCCTTCATTTTACTTCAAACTTTGGACATGTGAAGTACAATAGCCATGATCAAATTACTGGAAGTATGTAATGCACAAATATAATGTCAGAACTGCAAAGAAACTAATGACTAATAATATTTTCAGTTGAGATTGATCTAAAAACTTGTTAAAACTTGCCTGTGTAATGTGACGGTTGCTTTTATTGTCATGGTGTTTTTTAATTTTATTATTTTTTTAATAACTCTAACTCTTTTAAAAAAGCCTTTCATTTTCTTTTTTGTTTGAATGTTAGGTTGAAGGGACAAACAAGTTCAGTTA